>NC_036838.1:52522504-52603427 GCF_002910315.2 Salvelinus sp. IW2-2015
ATTTAGATATTATATATTTAGATATTGCATATTTGATTTCTAATAGTGATTTGATTGTATTGTCATCATCAAGGACCTTTTTCTAAATCAGTTTTCTCACTAATGGTGGTGCTCATTTATGCATTCAATTCCGTTGATATAGGTATTACCCTCATACGTCTTGAAGAATAGATTAGATTTAGTAATCTAGAAAAGAGTCCTTCTATTTAGGCCATGAGCCATGAGACTTGAGCACCATGCGCAYCGTTTCACTTAGTGAGCAGTGTTATGGTGTGGATCTGTATGTGTCAAAAGGAAACCTTCGGGTGGGAAATGTAATGGATTAAKATGTTCCTTTCTCTAAAGATATTTTCTCATTAGTTTGGATGACATGTTCGGTGATTGGTACCGTAGCTACTTTTCTAAACTCTCAACTCTGTGCCAGTGATTAGTGCCTGTGTGTCAGGTCAACAGTGTGAACAGTGTATGAACAGTCTAACATACTCACGTCTACACATATTGCTTTGTTTATAACTGTATAAGTACATTGAAAATATAACATTGGAATATTTCTAGTAGTTTGCTAAAATGACATTTCAGGTGGCTTTGGAGGTATTTGTTGGATGCTCAAACATAGCATTCATGGTCGAAATAATCCATATGGTAGTCGACACACATGATACAGTTTCATTCAAAATAGAACAGAAAAGTGTTATCTGACTGGGAGCAAAATGAGACATATATTTTGTKATCTAAATTAAATGACCAGCAAAGATCTTACAAATAAGACTCCAGTTTAAATCCTATGAAAAGCTGAAGCTATAGCAGCTATGAAGGTATACCTGTGTATGAACCTGTCCTGGTACAAGGTGTTCAGAGGTGTGTAGCGAGGGAGTGCCTGTGAGGCAGTGCTCCTTACCTGTATCTGGTCAGTAGAACTCCCTGAGACGTCCCTTACAGCAAGCTGTATTTCCCAGACACCCCTACTGAGCTGTCACCCAGAGCTGGTGTGTGGAGAAATGAGGCTGTGGAACTGGATCCTGGAGAGACTATCTGGTCTAGTTCGCAGCTCAGGGAGGGTGTGTGAGAGAGAGACAGAGTGAGAGAGTGAGAGAGGGAGTGGAGGGAGTGAGATAGAGATAGAGAGAGGGGGGGTGAAAGAGTGAGAGATGGAGGGAGGGGAGGGGTATAGGGAGAGATGGTAGCAGGCTGCCAGTGCAAGCACAAGAGTAGATCAGTGATAATAAGAAATCATGAGGAGAAGAAGGCTGTTGGGAGGGGGACACGAGAGGAGAAAGAGAGACAGAGACAGAGAGAGAAGAGAGAGGAGAGAGCAGAGAGAGAGAGAGAGCAGAGAGAGAGAGAGAAGAGAGACCAGCATTAGAGACTCATGAGATGGAAAGAGAGAAGAGAGAGAGAGGAGAAGAGAGAGAGAGAGAGAGAGAGAGAGAGAGAGAGAGAAAGAGAGAGAAGCAGCAAGAGGGGATAGGAAGATCGCAGTAGGCATCAGTTTCCTCCTCAGTGTTTCATTTTCTCACAGAGGTTTCTATTGAAGGTTCCCAGCTGCTGAGTGAATCAGTGAAAAGGACAAAGGGATGCTGAGAGACGGGAAGCTGCCTGGGAGAGCAACTGGAGAAAAGCATGGGCTTACAGGAATCTGCGGAGGGAGTGTAGGGAATGTAATATTGTCTCCTTCGTGTCCCAGGCCGAATGAGCAGGTTAAAAGCATGTTTCCCCTCTCATGGCTCTACCCTCCAGCCCCAGCCCCAGGGAGGGCACTACTGCTTGTGGGAAGTTAGTTAGCTGCTGCCTGGTYTCGCTTCTGGCTGAGACATGAACCCTGCCCTGGTGTCAGATTGAAATGGCGTGGCGCCCAGGCTCATTATCAGGCTGATTAACCACAGTAATGAACTGATATTAGAGAGATAGTGGGAGACACTGTGACCAGCTAACATCCTTCTTCATTCACAAGGTGGCACTCAAAGAAATAGGCAACATAGTGCATATGGCTGGGGGAGTGTGAAACAGACAGAGGGCTATAGGAACTAAATGTATCAGATCTCACAGCAATATTTGTATTCCATTCCACTAGAAATGGGTCCTTGTGTCAAATATTCTATAATTTTGGAATCATTTAGTTGGAGGGAATGTTGTTCCTATAACTTAGAAATCATTCAACCCCCAAGTGACAGAACCATCTATAGCTACATGAATAAATATGATGTGCTCTATGCATTCAAGAATTTATTGAAATATGATGGTCTCTTTTCGCTGAGATTTCCTGAACAGTCTTGATTTCAGGTTCAGCGGGAAAGAAGGGGCCAGGAGTTGCTTTTAAATATTGAAGTTCCCCTGTTTTCATGCCCTGGGTAAGTGTCCCCATTTCCTAACTTCATAATTACATATGGTAACTCAGTTAAACAATACAGTGTACATGTGTGTCACTGCTAACTTAATAGAGAGGACGGTCAACAGCAGCTCATTGATATGTACTCTGTGGTATGTTGATAGTCGTCTTAGGGATAGCAAGCTGTTTACCAGACATGGCTTGTCATTCTTGTTAATCCTTATATGGCTGATTGTCTGATTAGATTATTGTCWGGATGCTCTCTGTACTCCACCTGTGTATGAAGTGGAGACTGCTCCCAGTGCTCGGCAAAAGCGTGTGCTAATTTTATTCAAGTGCAGGAGCTCAAATTCAATCATTAGAGATTAATTCAAAGTGTTTAAGGCAGTGTATGTTTGTGCTTGCTCAGGCCGTAAGTAAATGCTTCACTGTCTAACTGATTAGGAACTTTGAAAAACAAGCTTTGAAAGCTTTTTAATTAGGCTATTAGGAATGAAGTCAAGTCATGTTTTTGATGGAGCAGCTAGCATGAGCTTGCTAAAAGCCTGCTGCACTAGTACTCTCATTTGATCTGAATTGTGTTGGGAATTGCAGATACTGTAGGTCTCTGGGGGAAATTGAAAGATTGGGACACCTGGATTGTAGTATAAATGACACTTGTTGTTTTTATCAAGAACATACTGGACATTTATGTCTCTTTAATATAACAAATCAAAATGATATAATTTTCAGTTCCATATAAAATGTCCTCTGTTTTGCACATTTGTGATGACTGTTTTTTCCCCATCATTTATCTTCCAATTCTAGAAATGTATTTATTTATGTTTCACCATGTAATGTTCCATTTATTTTTCTGGAATGTTTTATTTCTTGCTGGAACATACAGTATATTACATAAGCCTATGATAATGGTTGTAATCATCAGTTGCAGATTTCACATTTTATGCTATTTATTAATTATATCCCTGCAGAATTCTAAAGGATTATTGCTCTGAATGTCCCCAGCTAACACACCATATATGAGCTTATCATTGCAAAACTTTAGAATTAGCATTGTTTTATGTGAATCCCATTAAGTCATGCTGTCACTAAATTGATATGATCCCATGTTAAAAAAAATACATTCAGTCCCGTGTCTGTCAAACACGATTTGTCTCTGTAGACAGGTCCAAACAAACGTGTGTTCTGGGGTAACGTAACAACGATTACCTCCATGGTTAAGAGCTGGGTAAAATAAACCCATTCATTATGGTTTGACAGGAGTGAATGTTGAGGCTGTCTGCCTGTCTGCCTGTCTGCCTGTCTATCTGTCTGTCTGGTGTGACAGCGTTAGTCCCTACAGACTGGCTGTCAGGGTGGTGTCAGGCTGTAGATTCATGGGCTGATGTTCTGTCCCCTGATGTTCTGGCTCTGCTGTGATTAACCACTAGGTTCTTCCTCTACAGATTTACTGCTGTCTAATACTATATAGAGACACATGGCTCTGCAGGTTTGTCAACTCACATAAAGCACTCTTAACAAGCCCTGGTCAACATACAGTTGAAGTCGGAAGTTTAAATATACTACGGTTGGAGTCATTAAAACTCGTTTTTCAACCACTCCACAAATTTCTTGTTAACAAACTATAGTTTTGGAAAGTCGGTTAGGACATCTACTTTGTGCTTGACACAAGTAATTTTTTCAACAATTGTTTACAGACAGATTATTTCACTTGTAATTCACTGTGTCAAAATTCCAGTGTGTCAGAAGTTGGCATACACTAAGTTGACTGTGCCTTTAAACAGCTTGGAAAATTCCAGAAAATTATGTCATGGCTTTAGGAGCTTCTGATAGGCTAATTGACATAATTTGAGTCAATTGGAGGTGTACTTGTGGAGGTATTTCAAGGCCTACCTTCAAACTCAGTGATTCTTTGCTTGACATCATGGGAAAATCAAAAGAAATCAGCCAAGACCTCAGAAAAAACATTGTAGACCTCCACAAGTCTGGTTCATCCTTGGGAGCAATTTCCAAATGCCTGAAGGTACCACGTTCATCTGTACAACACAATAGTAGCAGTATAAAACCATGGGACCACGCAGCGTCATACGCTCAGGAAGGAGACGCGTTCTGTCTCATAGAGATGAACGTACTTTGGTGCGAAAAGTGCAAATCAATCCCAGAACAACAGCAAAGGACCCTGTGAAGATGCTGGACGAAACAGGTGCAAAAGTATCGATATCCACAGTAAAACGAGTCCTATATCGACATAACCTGAAAGGCCGCTCAGCTAGGAAGAAGCCACTGCTCCAAAACCGCCATAAAAAAGCCAGACTACGGTTTGCAACTGTACATGGGGAAAAGATCGTACTTTTTGGAGAAATGTCCTCTGGTCTGATGAAACAAAAATACAACTGACCATCGTTATGTTTGGAGGAAAACGGGGGAGGCTTGCAAGCAAAGGAACACCATCCCAACCGTGAAGCACGGGGGTGGCAGTATCATGTTGTGGGGGTGCTGTGCTGCAGGAGGGACTGGTGCACTTCACAAAATAGATGGCATCATGAGGGAGGAAAATTATGTGGATATATTGAAGCAACATCTCAAGACATCAGTCAGGAAGTTAAAGCTTGGTTGCAAATGTGTCTTCCAAATGGACAATGACCCCAAGCAAACTTCCAAAGTTGTGACAAAATGGCTAAAGGACAACAAAGTCAAGGTATTGGAGTGGCCATCACAAAGCTCTGACATCAATCCTAATGAAAATTTGTGGGCAGAACTGAAAGTGTGTACGAGCAAGGAGGCCTACAAACCTGACTCAGTTACAACAGCTCTGTCAGGAGGAATGGGCCAAAATTCACCCAACTTATTGTGGGAAGCTTGTGGAAGGCTACCTGAAACGTTTGACCCAAGTTAAACAATTTAAAGGCAATGCTACCAAATACTAATTGAGTGTATGTACATTTCTGACCCACTGGTAATGTGATGAAAGAAATAAAATCTGAAATAAATTATTCTCTCTAGTATTATTCTGACATTTCACATTCTTAAAATAAAGTGGTGATCCTAACTGACCTAAGACAGGGATTTTTTACGAGGATTGAATGTGAAATTGAGTTTAAATGTATTTGGCTAAGGTGTATGTAAACTTCCGACTTCAACTGTATCTCTCCAGGCCCACAACTACCTGATATGACTTTTCCTTCTTATTATGGTCTCTCCAGGCTTTCTCAACATCTCTCTCCTGGTTATGATTATTGAGTGTCTGTATGGGTGGTTGTACATTAGTATGCATTGCCTGTTGCCTGTTAGGTTGTCTTTCCTTTTACAAATGCTGTCTGAGCACTGAGCAGTCTTTAATGCCTCTCTCACTGAGGCGAAACCCTAGAGCATAATTACTTTGATGATAACCAGCCATTTGTGAAGAACGAGAGTTGTCCTCGTGAGGGTCATTGAGTAGCAAGGATAATGTTTGTCTAAGTGTGACTGTTCTTGTACGCGCATTTGTGTGTGTATGTGTTTGTGTGTGTATGTGTTTGTGTGTGTGTGTGTGCGTGCGTGCGTGCAAACATGTGCATGTGTATATATTTTGTATTTGCCTGTGCTCTGCAGGTATTTGTTTCTATGTGTGTCTGTTGTATTCCAGTGGCAATAATTGATTTAAATATGCCATTAATCCATTACACTGGTGGGAATTGGCCTACAGTGGCTTGCGAAAGTGTTCATCCCCTTTGCATTTTCCCTATTTTGTTGCCTTACAACCTGGAATTAAAATAGATTTTTGGGGGGTTTGTATCATTTGATTTACACAACATGAAATAAGAAATAAGACAAAAAAATGGAAAACTTGAGCGTGCATAACTATTCACCCCCCAAAGTCAATACTTTGTAGAGCCACCTTTTTCAGCAATTACAGCTGCAAGTCTCTTGGGGTATGTCACTATAAGCTTGGCACATCTAGCCACTGGMATTTTTTCCCATTCTTCAGGGCAAAACTGCTCCAGCTCCTTCAAGTTGGATGGGTTCCGCTGGGTTACAGCAATCTTTAAGTCATACCACAGATTCTCAATTGGATTGAAGTCTGGGCTTTGACTAGGCCATTCCATGACATTTAAATGTTTCCCCTTAAACCACTCGAGTGTTACTTTAGCAGTTTAGCGCCATCCATCAGTCCTTAAATTCTGACCAGTTTCCCAGTCCCTGCCGATGAAAACGTCCCCACAGCATGATGCTGCCACTACCACGCTTCACTGTGGGGATGGTATTCTCAGGGTGATGAGAGGTGTTGGGTTTGCGCCAGACATAGCGTTTTCCTCGATGGCCAAAAAGCTACATTTTAGTCTCATCTGACCAGAGTACATTCTTCCATATGTTTGGGGAGTCTCCAACATGCCTTTTGGCGAACACCAAACGTGTTTGCTTATTTTTTTCTTTAAGCATTGTCTTTTTCTGGCCACTCTTCCGTAAAACCCAGTTCTGTGGAGAGTACGGCTTAAAGTAGTCCTATGGACAGGCATTCCAATGTCCGCTGTGGAGCATTGCAGCTCCTTCAGGGTTATCTTTGGTCTCTTTGTTGCCTCTCTGATTAATGCCCTCCTTGCCTGGTCCGTGAGTTTTGGTGGGCGGCCCTCTCTCTCTTGTTGTGGTGCCATATTCTTTCCATTTTTTAATAATGGATTTAATGGTGCTCCGTGGGATGTTCAAAGTTTTTGATATTTTTTTATAACCCAACCATGGTCTGTTCTTCTCCACAACTTTGTCCCTGACCTGTTTGGAGAGCTCCTTCGTCTTCATGGTGCCGCTTGCTTGGTGGTGCACCTTGCTTAGCGGTGTTGCAGACTCTGGGGCATTTCAGAACGGGTGTATATATACTGAGATCATGCGACAGATCATGTGACACTTAGATTGCACACAGGTGGACTTTATTGAACTAATTATGTGACTTCTGAAGGTAATTGGTTGCACCAGATCTTATTTAGGGGCTTCATAGCAAAGGAGGTGAATAAATATGAAATTACCACTTTTCTGTTGGTTTTTTTATATAATCTTTTGAAACAAGTAATTTTTTTCATTTCACTTCACCAATTTTGACTATTTTGTGTATGTCCATTACATGAAATCCAAATAAAAATAAATTTAAATTACAAGTTTTAATGCAACAAAATAGGAAAAACACCAAGGGGCATGAATACTTTGGAAGGCACTGTATATGGGCTAAATTAAAATGTTTCTTACAGAAGAAATATGAAAAGCATAAACATAGTAGCAATTGAAAGGGAACTGTTTGGAGTTTATGGGGAAATTATTAGACCAAAGATGAGGACACAACAGTTCATCTGACACAAGACTGAATCCAAACATTACACTGTTGATTGTATGTGCATTTTACATTTACTGTACTTTTCACTGCATTTGTTGATAACGAAATCTGAAAATACACTGGATACATTCAGTAACATGATAAGAATATTCCTGGAAAAGGTGGGGTAGATGCAACATAAGACAAATGACAAGGGTTTGAGTGAGAGGACTAACTGGTGTCTCCAAATGGCCAGACACCTTTCCAAAGTGTGCACAATTCCTAAGTCATTTCAATGCACTTTTATGACTCAAACAATAGTCTTCAACTGTAAGGTGCTGTTTTGAGCTCTCCTGTGCCGTTAAGAAACTAGAGAAAGCATACTTGTAGTTGTTTTGTTTGGAACACAATCCTACATCCCCACCATACAGTACCAGTCAAAAGTTTGGACACACCTATTCAAGGGTTTTTCTTTATTTTTGACTATTTTCTACATTGTAGAATAATAGTGAAGACATCAAAACTATGAAATAACACATATGGAATCATGTAGTAACCAAAAAAGTGTTAAACAAATCAAAATATATTTTATATATGAGATTCTTCAAAGTAGTCACCCTTTGCCTTGATGACAGCTTTGCACACTCTCTGTATTCTCTCAACCAGCTTCACCTGGAATGCTTTTCCAACCGTTTTGAACGAGTTCCCACATATGCTGAGCACTTGTTGTCTGCTTTTCCTTCACTCTGCGGTCCAACTCATCCTAAACCATCTCAATTGGGTTGAGGTCAGGTGATTGTGGAGGCCAGGTCATCTGATGCAGCACTCCATCACTCTCCTTTTTGGTCAAATAGCCCTTACACTGCCTGGAGGTGTGTTTGGTCATTGTCCTGTTGAAAAAGAAATGATAGTCCCACTGTGCCTTGAATTCTAAATAAATCACAGACAGTGTCACCAGCAAAGCACCCCCACACCATCACACCTCCTCCTCCATGCTTCACGGTAGGAACCACACATGCAGAGATAATCCATTCACCTACTCTGCGTCTCACAAAGACACGGCGGATGGAACCAAAAATCTCAAATTTGGACTCATCAGACCAAAGGACAGATTTCCACCAGTCTAATGTCCATTGCTCGTGTTTCTTAGCCCAAGCAAGTCTCTTCTTCTTATTGTTGTCCTTTTAGTAGTGGTTTCTTTGCAGCAATTCGACCATGAAGACCTGATTCAGGCAGTCTCCTCTGAGCAGTTGATGTTGAGATGTGTCTGTCACTTGAACTTTGTGAAGCATTTATTTGGGCTGCAATTTCTGAGGCTGGTAACTCTAATGAACTTATCCTCTGCCGCAGAGGTAGCTCTGGGTCTTCCATTCCTGTAGCGGTCCTCGTGAGAGCCAGTTTCATCATAGCGCTTGATAGTTTTTGGGACTGCACTTGAAGAAACTATCAAAGTTCTTGAAATTTTCAGCATTGACTGACCTTCATGTCTTAAAGTAATGATGGACTGTCATTTCTCTTTGCTTATTTGAGCTGTTCTTGCCATAATATGGACTTGGTCTTTTACCACCCCTACCTTGCCAAAACACAACTGATTGGCTTAAACGCATTAAGAAGGAAAGAAATTCCACAAATTGACATTTAACAAGGCACATCTGTTAATTGAAATGCATTCCAGGTGACTACCTCATGAAGCTGGTTGAGAGAATTCCAAGAGTGTGCAAAGCTGTCATCAAGGCAAAGGGTTGTTGTGGAAAAATTCTTCCACAGGGACACTCGAGGTCAATCTTAAATGAATAATTGTTTACTTGTCAGCGCGCTGGGGAGGTTCCAACCAACTCATTGCACCATAGTACACATGTCAATCAGGAGCTCTGCTTGGGCAGACCCAGCAGTTGTCTTATATACGGCTATACACAGACAAGTTATATTTGCATGATTTAGCATAATTAATTAATCATTACTGTTTTGTTTCATTCACGTGACCGAGCAATATTGTTTCATAACATGTGACAGACCAACACCTCACGAGGCTTCTCCTCTCTAAGCTGAGACCTTGAAACTGAGARATCGTTCGTTTTCAAAACAACGTCTGGCCGTACTGCCAAATTGCAGCTACTGATAGGTGTGATTTGTTCAGTCAACCACTTGCARGAACACAGAAATTAGTTTATAGAACAGCACATGAATAGAACACAGTAATTAGTTATAAGAAAAGCACAAACATTAAAATTCCCATTACAGGGTGGCTACTTTGAATAATTTATTTAGCACTTTTTTGGTTGCTACATGATTCCATATGTGTTATTTCATAGTTTTGATGTCTTCACTACTATTCTATAATGTAGAAAATAGTAAAAATAAAGAAAAACCCTTGAATGAGTAGGTTTGTCCAAACTTTTGACAGATACTATACGTAAAATGTATGCACGCATGACTGTAAGTCTTTTTGGATAAAAGCATCTGCTAAATGGCATATATTATATATTATCACACAATTACTGTTATTGTTTATGCAGTATGCAAAAACGGGCCATTATAAATCCCAATCTGGGTCAGGCAGGCATCATTTGTACGTAAGCTTTCTTAGTGTCCAACAAGATTTCTCTGCCCTTAACCTTGTTCTGAACACCTCCAAAACAAAGGTCATGTGGTTTGGTAAGAAGAATGCCCCTCTCCCCACAGGTGTCATTACTACCTCTGAGGGTTTAGAGCTTGAGGTAGTCACCTCATACAAGTACTTGGGAGTATGTCTAGACAGTACACTCTCCTTCTCTCAGCACATATCAAAGCTGCAGGCTAAAGTTAAATCTAGACTTGGTTTCCTCTACTGTAATAGCTCCTCTTTCACCCCAGCTGCCAAACTAACCCTGATTCAGATGACCATCCTACCCATGCTAGATTACGGAGATGTAATTTATAGATCGGCAGGTAAGGGTGCTCTCGAGCGGCTAGATGTTCTTTACCTTTCGGCCATCAGAATTGCCACCAATGCTCCTTATAGGACACATCACTGCACTATACTCCTCTATAAACTGGTCATCTCTGTATACCTGTCGCAAAACCCACTGGTTGATGCTTATTTATAAAACCCTCTTACTCCCCCATATCTGAGATATCTACTGCAGCCCTCATCCTCCACATACAACACCCATTCTGCCAGTCACATTCTGTTAAAGGTCCCCAAAGCACACACATCCCTCGGTAGCTCGTCTTTTCAGTTCGCTGCAGCTAGCGACTGGAACGAGCTGCAACAAACACTCAAACTGGACAGTTTTATCTCAATCTCTTCATTCAAAGACTCAGTCATGGACACTCTTACTGACAGTTGTGGCTGCTTTGTATGACGTATTGTTGTCTCTACCTTTGTGCTGTTGTCTGTTACCAATAATGTTTGTACCATGTTTTGTGCTGCTACCATGTTGTGTTGCTACCATGTTGTTGTCATGTTGTGTTGCTACCATTCTGTGTTGTCATGTGTTGCTGCCTTTCTATGTTGTTGTCTTAGGTCTCTCTTTATGTAGTGTTGTGGTGTCGTGATGTGTGTTTTGTCCTATATATTTATTTTATTTTTAATCCCAACCCCTGTCCCTGCAGGAGGCCTTTTGGTAGGCTGTCATTGTAAATAAGAATTTGTTCTTAACTGACTTGCCTAGTTAAATAAGGGTTAAATGATATAAATAAATAATTGAAAACGTGTTCTATTGCCAACATGACTACCTAAGTTATAAAATACAATCTTACAGTGTTTGGCTTTCACAAGGCAATTTAGAGAAACAGATCGCAATTTTGGTGCGCATCGAAAAGAGTCATGAGTGCATTCAGGTGTGTGTTCTGTGACAAATTTTCTTCAAATTAGACAAACAGGCTCATTCTGTTCAGAACAACACAAGGTTTGATGTCATGTCATCTCGCAGTTGTACATCAAACATAGTGATCATAAACGTTGACACTGTATATGACATAAGTTTTATGATATGGAAATGTGAAGTGCACATTTGGACTCGAGGGTATTTGGCTTGCTTTTATGACATCAAAGCTGTATTTATAATCATCGTCCTATCTTATATCCTCTTAATTTACATAATTTCTAAATATGCAAGAGTTGCACGATTAGCAGAGGGATGGGGGCAACTTCTTGTCATGCATGGTGCCCAATTTCAGAACGGCTGTCAGTCAAAACCCATACATTGTAGCTCAGAGCTTGAGCGCAGAGTTTGAGGTCTGACGTCATTGATAGCATGTTACTGTACATCCACGGCATTCCAATTATACTGCATATCAGTGCCCAAATCTGCCATTTTCAACCCGTTTATGGGTACGAGTGTAAAGGGCTACACAAAATCCAGGCGGTCAACTGATGAATTAAAAATGAGATTGCTATTGCGATATACACATATGTTGATGTTGGGGTGGTGCTGGAGATGATGAATATGAAGTTGAACATTTTGACATTTCCCTTTAAGTTAATATCAAAAACTACTTTCTATCACTAGATTTGAACATGTAATCTTTGGAACTAGAGGCAGATGCAGATGCTTACACCCATCCGCCATCCTTGTCCACAATACTTTGGCTAAACCGAAACCTACTTGAAGATATCAGTGCCCACTGTTGCCTCTAGTGGACGGTTTCCACATCATCTCCTGACGTCCTCAGATATGGATGGACGTCGAATACTGACTTGTATCACGGGTGATCTGCCTGGATAGCATATGGGGAGATCCTTTCCTGGAATACCAAGGGTCTACAATGATTATACACAGATAAGCACTCCATTCCAGGAAAACCTTCATCGGTGCCCTGCACACCTAAATACTAGCTAAAGAGTGCTCCGTTGCCATGGTTGTTTTTCTCATTGTGCTCTTACCATAATCCCTCTCTGACACGCAGCGCTCTATAGAATGATAGATAATGCCAGTACCTGGATTTTTATGGAGGAAGACAAAACAATATTCCTTCCATCCTGAAATGGCTGCACATTTAGTTCTCCTCAGTTGATTAGAAGCATTTTTATTGTGTGGAGGAAAAAGGGAACTCAAAGAACACGTGTTTCTACAACCTAGGAAGGATTCTGTTTTGCCCTGACACTGTACAGTGTGGATTGTATACAGCCTTTAGTGTCTTTGATCACTTAATGCATTTGTGGTTCCTGTGTTGCTGCTGAAAGGTAGAGTATCTGCAAACCTATTTTGGAGACTGTGTCTCTGCATACCTCCTCTTGGACTCTGTCTCTCACCCAGTGTGATCTCTCCTGCTGTCCTGTCCATCAGAGCATGGCAGCCAGGACAGCCAGTACAGCCCTCTCCCTGTGCCAGGCCTAATCCTCTTTATCGTAATGGCATCCACCTGCTATCAGCAGGATGGTGGGAACAATCGACCCTCTGTGTCTCTTTATCAGCACGGCGACCTCCCCCTTCAATATCTCACTGCCACCTGCTGTGACAGGCATCCCCTCTCAGCCTGATCCTATCAGCCACCCTGACCCTTCACTGTCCATCACAATCTCCTCCATGGAGTATGTTGCCCAGTCCTGCTTACTGCTTATCAAACATGATTTCAAATGAATAATATAAGAGGTGTCACCATCAGGCAGTAGGCCTAGCCCACAGACAAAAGTTTAAATCAGAGTCAATATTTTAGAATCATATAGTTGAGATTAAATCATATCTTAAATTGAGAGGTAGCAGAGAGAGGGGGATTCCATCTCTTTTTGTGGCATTTACTTTGCCCTGGGCACCTTAAAAGAAAGAAGGTGGAAAGATTTAATGTCATGAAATTAGGAATGATGATGGTGATTGCAATAAAACCAACTGTACAAATGATGGTATGTTCTGTATTAAATGGGAACCAATCTAGTCAGAGAACACCTTACGTGACCTATACAAACATTTGATGTATATTGACATTGGCTTTGGTTTATTTTTCTTTCCATGTACTGTAGCCTACTTGGACTGGTCTCCGTAGACACAGTGTGACGCCTGCAGCTCCACAGCAGGGGAACCCACAGGGAATTTTAGTTCAGAGGAAATTAGAAAGAGCAATATCATATGGTAAAAACAAGGTTCCCATCTAGCAGTGAAGGACCCACAGTATTTCTACACCCTGTAAAACTATGATGAGATCAATACATTCAGCTACTCCAGATGGGATTTGAAATTAGTTTTAACATGGTTGGAGCACTTAACTCAGCCTCAGCATGAACACAGTGTCCTGGTTTACTTCTTGTGTAAGACATTTCCATTTGTTATTGACTTTTACAGTTCATTCTTATCTGAAATAGTTATTTTAAAGTCACACGACATCGCCCTCTACAGGGTATGAAATGGATCATATTAGAGACATGATATAGTTTACCACAGTATGAGTCTTAATACCCATAAAACCTAGCGGTCAAACATGGTCATTTTTCCTATAGGGGATTTTAGAAACACTTCTAATAAGGGCTGTGTTTCGTGTAGGCTAACCCTGGTGTGACGTTCTGATAACCGTGTAAATCTCTCTCGGACAAAGTGGCTTTTATCAATATATTCACCTGTATTTGCTAATGCTAATTAGCTGCTAATGTGTCTATCATATAGACCAACAAATGCCTGTCTCAAGCTTCACGTCACTCACCAGGGCCATGATGATCTGGATGAGCCTGCCGAATCAAGGCAAAGCGAAAAATCTCTAGCTCATGGTTAGCTAATTAGCAACATTAGCCTTGCTAGATGGCTACATAAGCCATCTATTTGTCTAGCCATTTAAATGCATGAGAAATTCATGAAAACGAGTTTAGATTTCTTTGGCTTTTATAAGCCAACAGTCTAGCTTGATAGTTAACTAGCCAGCTAACTTTGATGGTGAAGCTAGGCATTCTTGATGATGTTTGTTTGTGTCTATGGGTGAGGGCTGGGGGGGTGGGTAGTCTGTATTTTTCAACCTACAGCTTGTTTTCCATCTTCTTTTTAAATAGTGAGTCAACATGTTTTCAGCACTTTTATTTCCATGACTGATCAAAACTCATTTTCTCATGGCTCTCTCTTGTCTCTTTGCGGCAGACATACACTGAGTGTACAAAACATTAAGAATACCTTCCTAATATTGAGTTGCGCTTTGGAACTCTCCATCTTATCTCTATGAACCCACCCTACCTTCACCCATTTCCCCTATGCTACTTCCTTCACTTGTTATTCTCCTGACTTGATAACATCTAGACTCAGTAACACGTTTAAAGATACTTACACACGGGCCGTGGTAAACGGCAATTGAACCATGAGAAAATCCGTCTACCGTGTGTAGAGAACAGCGTTCCTGGTTGTTGTCAGTTCAAATGTTGTCATTTAAACATAATCTTCGCCGCTTACCGCAGCCCGTCTGTAAGTGCATTAAAAGTGTTGTGGTGTACTGCTTTTGCTACCTTTTTCCGCCTGTGTAATGCTGTACTCCTCTTATTCTGGGGTTCAGACTGAATGCAGTGCTAAATGTGCTGCTCACAATTGACAGCAGCAACATGGACCTGTTAAATTGATAAGAAGTATATTGATAGAGCTGCATTTAGGCATGGCTTCCTAGTTTTGAGTCTTAAGTGTGTTTCTCATTCTGCTGGAATAGTATTTTATATTAAACCTACTTTAAGCATCCAGTTGTTTCTCCATTTGTAACTGACCCACCAAAAATTACAATATGTTGTTTTACGTGTTGTGTTATTTGTGCTGGTCTAATTCCTAACATGGAAAAGCGCTCTCGGTTATTAATAATGATTAATATGGTGCCCCTCAATGTCCCAGGTTTGAGGCATTAGTGAATAAAATGATTGAATCTTTACTTCAAGTCACATGTTTATATGTTATGTATAAAATGCATATTTTATGCATTGTTTACTATTTAAATGTATTTAAAAGAATGTAATTGTTGGAGTTCGTGTGCTTGACATCATTGATGGGTGACTAGGTGCATTCTTGTCAAATAAATATGCTTATTCATTCATGATTCTGCAATCAATCTGGCTTTGAATCTGCAACAGAACATGTCAACAAGTTAGTTCTGAATTGTGTTAATATAGCAGTGCATTCTGACACCATGAATTTAAATAGATTTCACCTGGTTCATATAGTTGGCAGACATTATAAGGGATTAAATATAGACTCCAACGGCTGAAGGAGAAGAGGATCTGGTAAAATAAGAGCATGTTGCTAATTTCATCTAGGTAGCTAGCTAGCTTTTTTTTGCAAAACAATTGCCTACTATTCATGGCACAATGTAAATATCTGACTGCTACTAGGATAGTATTCTGTAGAAGACACAAGACCAAACCATAAATAAGCCAAACAAATATTAGTTAAATATGGAAAAGTAAATTAACATTTTCAATGTATCTTTTGTTTTGGATCAAGGTAGCTAAAAGCTAGCTAGCTGACAGCAAAGGTGCCGGAGCTTGCAGGGATTTATAGTCTTGCACAATGTCTACTTTGATGCTAATTAACATTTTCAAATCTGAGAGGAAATATCGCCGAATACATTAAAGTCACCTGGTTCGAGAGAGATTTACACAGTTATCAAAACGTCACACCAGGGAAAGTCTACATGAAACACAGACCTTGTTAGAAATGGTTCTAAAATCCCTTATGGGAAAAATGAATGGTGAAAAAATGATTGGAACCATTTCCAGGTTTGACCTCTACGTTTTATGGGTATTATGACACGTCCACTGTGGGGCTATTTCTCTAGTTCACCCTCTACCCTTTTAGTCCCCAAACAAGCTCCCAGAGCTCTGGTCCCATACGCACATTAAGAATTGTCAGAATTGCTTTACATTTATCCACGATTACCAATATCAAATGAACCAGGGCTTTTACAGTACTGAAGGTTCCCATTTATTAAATATTCTAATAATGATATGTTTGTAAATCTTGTGTAAGTCCCTCTTTTTTTGTTTTGTTGTTGTGATGTCCGTTATCAGTGGTTAATGGACGATGAGGCATTCTGGCAGCAGGCAGTTGCCTAATTGCCTGGAGCACAACAGTGGGAGAGTAATTACAGGGACACAGAGGAGTATATGACTTCATGACTGGCACCATTTAATGATAATGGGGTGCAACTCACAGTAATGTGGTCAGCCAATCACACTGGACTGGCTGAGACACATCTCAATGCAAACGAGCCATGACTGGAATACAGAGTAGCAGCTCGCCCACACAGCTCAGCACCGCTCAACACGGGAGTATGCATATCATTATGACTGTGACCCCCCCTCCTCCACCCCCCGCCACCTGCAGTGCCATGATTATGTCACCACGGATGGACAGGTTTAATTCTAGATAAACTAATCTCCTCCTGCTAGTAAGCAGTGGATGAATACTCAGAAATATCTTTTACAAGCACAGATTGTCCTTTATGATGGCACAATGAAAAACTTTGCATTGACCTTGTCTAAATTTCACAAGTACCAGTATTCATAAACTAATTAGGAATATGCCCATTATATTAGACAGTCATTGCACATCATATAGACAATCAGTAAAGGGGATTATATACTGGTCTGGGGTATGTGTTATGTCACTCCTTATCATTTGAATTAAAAATAGAATACTGACTTCCTGACAAATTACAGAGTTTTGAAACCTAAATGTACACTGAGTGTACAAACACCTTCCTAATATTGAGTTGCACCTCTTTTGCCTTCAGAACAGACACATTTTTTCAGGGCATGGACTCGACAAGGTGTCGAATGTGTTCCACATGATGCTGGCCCATGTTGACTCCAATGCTTCCCAAGGTTGGGTCAAGTTGGCTGAATGTCCTTTGGGTGGTGGACCATTCTTGATACACACAGAAACTGCTTAGTGTGAAAAACCCATCGGAGTTGCAGTTCTTGATACACTCAAACTGCTGCGCCTGGCACCTACAACCATACCTTGTTCAAAGGCACTTAAATATTTTGTCTTGCCCATTATCCCTCTGAATGGCAAACATACAGAATCCATGTCTCAATTGTCTCAGGGCGACAAACTGACACGTTTTCATTTTGGTCAAAAACAACTTTATATCGAAGAAATGCCTTTGATTTCGATGCGAGAAGACCATTAGACCCAAGATCGCATGAGCTTAGCTAGCCAAGATCGCCATGTGATCGGGGATTTCTATTGGAGAATCAGTTTTAGCCTATCTTCATACTGTAATGTCTTTGGTTAAGGTTAAGGTTATTTTAAAATCTGATTTTAAAAGAAGATCAATTGAAGAAATAGGCAGGTTTATGACTTTGTGGCTATGGTAACTAGTGATGACCTGCATTATGGGTAACTAACATCACAACAGTAGCTAATCAAATGTGTTGTACCGTGATGCGTTGTTATGGAGGTAAAGTCAAGCTGAAAACATAAAAAAACATAATAACATAATAACATGATCAAACTTGCATTAGGTTTGCATGTAAATGATTATAGCTACATCGATTTAAAACTTGTATGAACTAGCTAGCCAGCAAATTTGCCAAATATCTTGAACAATGATATCGTCTTCAGAATTTACCAACACTGGCTCTAACTTTTGGTTAGCTAGCCAGTTAACGTTAAGATCAAGTTGCTTGCTCTTCTCGTCTGAATAAATGAGCGCCTTGGGAGAGCACAACAGACTTATTGATGCAGTTGAGGCACCAAACCAAAAGAGTATTGACTATCCAAGGCAGCTTGGAGACTGACTCGGATGGGAAGACAACAAAAAACCGAGGTCAAAATAAAGAAAACAGACCCCCTGCAAAGACCATGATGACCTCGGTACTGCCAGGTCTGCTCTCAGCAAACCTACTGTACAGTTCAAGGAGAGAGACAACACTGAGACACAGGCCACAGCCCCACAGAGAACTGGATGTAGATAGCAAGCTAGCTAGCTATGTCAGTTGAATGCAAAATAACTGATGCCAGAGTATTTTTACATGCAAACTAATAATTCAATATTAAACTGATTATGTCAGATGGCAGAGTATGGCATTAGTCATGTAAACAGTTTACTCTGCTTGCAGTGGCAGTCGGTGACGTTTAATTAAGATGAGGGAGGACTCCATTTTTGTTATGAGCATGGCCTTATTTCTATTACAGCATAGTGGATGACTCTCATTCATATTCCATTCACCCAGCTCAATGTAACATCGATAGGTTTAGGTTATTACATTATACTTGAGTTTTCCCCTGTACCCATCATAAGGTTGCTACATCCTAGCCTATGAATGAAAGTTTACAACGTAGATTTTTTTTATTTATTTCACCTTTATTTAACCAGGTAGGCAAGTTGAGAACAAGTTCTCATTTACAACTGCGACCTGGCCAAGATGAAGCATAGCAGTGTGAACAGACAACAACACAGAGTTACACATGGAGTAAACAATAACAACAGTAAACAGTAGATGCACAGGTTGAGACACAATTTTTAGTAATCAAGGTGACAGACAGTGACACATTCAATTCCACCTTGCACCTTGCAATTCCACCCTGCATCTAGATGATCTAGGGTGTAATCATTAGTCCAAGCGTCGCAAACTAGAGTTTCTATTGGAGAAATACAGGTATGTTTCTCCCCGTTTCGTTCCGTTTTCTTCCGTTTAAGAAATATTTTTCAACATAATCGTCAGAATGAATACACTCCTGATCAAATGGCCACCGGACTATTTACATTGACACCCAACCCCCTCCATTTGTTTTGTAAACTGCTGCTACTCGCTGTTTATTATCTATGCATAGTCACTTCACCCCTACCTACATGTACAAATTACCTCTACTAACTTGTACCCCCGCACATTGACTCGGTACCGGTACCCCCTGTATATAGACTCGTTATTGTTATTTTATTGTGTTACTTTTTATTATTTTTTACTTTAGTTTATTTGGTAAATATTTTCTTAACTCTTCTTGAACTGCACTGTTGGTTAAGGGCTTGTAAGTAAGCATTTCACGGTAAGGTCTACACTTGTTGTATTCTGCACATATGACAAATAAAGTTTGATTTGATTTGAAACAGTTCACTTTCATAGCAGCCACATACAGCATGATCACTTTGCTCGTTAATTCCTTCTCGCATCTACACGCTCTCCTCTTCTCACCTTTTCCCTTCACTTTTGGACTTCAGCGCACAACACATCAGCTGTCTGTGACCAGTCGAAAAAACCTTTCAAAGCCAAACCCTCATATCATAACCGCTAACCGCTACACACAGCCTACATCATTGTCACTATATTAGCTAACGTCATAGTCAATATTGCTACTAGAGCTAACGCGCTAGTAAACCCGCTACAATATTGCAGTACAGTGTATAGTCAGCAAGCAGTGAAGTGAGCTTGGAAAAACTTTAAGTATGCATCTTATAAATAGTTTTCACATACAAATGTTATATGTTCGAACTCAGAATAAAAAAGTATTCGCAAAAATAACATGGTTATTGCCGATTTTCTGCATTCATCAAAAGTCCCATCAGAATCCTGACTTCAGATGTTTCCATGTAAACAAGATTATTAGGGAAATCGTTCTTCTTGCAAAGCATGTAAGTGTTTTAAACAAACTATTATATTAACCTTATTATCCACAATAATCATGTAACTGTGCTCTAGACTAATGTTGGCATATCAGTCACATCATAAGATTTCCATAGAAAATAATGCTGAACCCGTTTTCCTCAGGTGAGGCAGAGGAATCTGTGAAAGTCCACCATCCCTTATCACAGGACACAAGCTCAAACCAGGCCAAGCTGCAGAACGACACTTACTGTTACGACAGGACACAAGCTTCAAACGCAGGCCAGCGCAGAAACACACTACTGTTACACAGGACACAAGCTCAAACCAGGCCAAGCTGGGCAGAGACACCCACTACTGTTTACACAGGACACAAGCTCAACCAGGCCAAGCTGCAGAACACACTACTGTTTACAGCAGACACAGCTCAAACCAGGCCACTGCAGAACACACTACTGTTTACACCGGACACAAGCAAACCAGGCCAAGCTGCAGAACACACTACTGTTTACACAGGACACAAGCTCAAACCAGGCCAAGCTGCAGAACACACTACTGTTACACAGGACACAAGCTCAAACCAGGCCAGCTGCAGAACACACTACTGTTCACAGGACACAAGCTCCAACCAGGCCAAGCTGCAGAACACACTACTGTTTACACAGGACACAAGCTCAACCAGGCCAAGCCTGCAGAACACACTACTGTTTACACAGGACACAAGCTCAAACCAGGCCAAGCTGCAGAACACACTACTGTTTACACAGGACACAAGCTCAAACCAGGCCAAGCTGCAGAACACCACTACGTTTACACAGGACACAAGCTCAAACCAGGCCAAGCTGCAGAACACACTACTGTTTACACAGGACACAAGCTCAAAACCAGGCCAAGCTGCAGAACACACTACTGTTTACACAGGACACAAGCTCAAACCAGGCCAAGCTGCAGAACACACTACTGTTTACACAGGACTTTTTCAAGATCGAGCCAACGGCTGTCTTGCAAGTCTGGTCAGATCACTGGATATTAGGAGGGCCTTTACAAGGCCCATTCTCTATAATCAGGAGAGTGAACGGGTGATTTTGTTATTACAGAAGTGGTTTATGGACAGTTCTGTTCAACTCCATTACTATGCAATTAAAAAGCAACGACTAGGCTAATTTCCAATGAAGGTCTAATTTGTTAGTCCTAATACAAAGTTGTTACTGTTGCAATTACTCTGTTACTACTATCATAGACCATTTAAAGAAAGACAGGTATATCTTCTCCCACTAGATGGCACTGTATCATCAAAGTGGAGCAATACAACTGCTTGATCCCACTGAACTCACTGCTGTGTTTTTATTGAGCAGCACATTTCACCTTTTATAGTCTCATTAAAAATGTTTCCCTCTTCTTGTGTCCATAGAGGGAGGTGGGTAACGACACATTCCAATCCCCTGGACTGGAGCAGACGTCAGCCTCAGAGAGACAGCAGCCTTTACTTGGCTATGACTGGATAGCAGAAATGAATTCTACACAGAAATAAAGCTAACCCAACTAGTTTAGTTGGGTAGCAGCTGAAATGTTTATCCTTTTGAAATTGATACACTGTTTTCCCTCCTCCCTTAGGGATTGTGGATGCATAGAGCTCCATGACAGAGTGATCTTCACACTTCCACAGGTCAACAAGCAGGCTAAGTGCATTTACTTAATCGAATATATTTTTCTTGAGCTGTGAATATGATTTGGGGTTCAAGTATTTTTAACCAAAAGAATATGAGGGCTATGACTGAAATAGCAAAGTATTATTATTTGATGAATGACTGTTGATATACCCTCCTTACAGATGATCTGAAGAGGACCTCTCACCCCCATCACTGTCAATAAAGAAGGAAAACCCCCAGTACACCATGGGCATTCACCAAGTGTATGAGTAACTGTAGCAGGTTTTTGGATTAGACCTACATAATGTCACTATTGCTGACTGAAGAAGAGACCCTGAATAACTGTCCTGTCTGAATCTGATTCTCCTTGTTGTTTATGTACGTTCTGTTACAGGATCAGCAGCCGACTGTTCCCAACCATGTTGGATTTGTATTTATTAAGGATCCCCATTAGCTGCTGCCAAGGCAACAACTACTTGTCCTGGGGTCCAAAAATATTAAAGCACTTACATTACATATAAAACATATTAAAGCACTTACATTACATATAAAACAAAAGATAAAACAGTACATCATATAACATTATTACATCACTACATGTCTACAATACAAAATGTTTAATACCACCATACAACAATGTCACAATGCATGATGGTGCATTTGTCTGTATCTTTGTGTGTGTTTCTTCACAGTCCCCGTTGTTCCATAAGGTGTATTTTTACCTGTTTTTTTATTATTTTTATTATACTGCTTGCATCAGTTACCTGATGTGGAATAGAGTTCCATGTAGTCATGGCTCTGTGTAGTACTGCGCGCCTCCCATAGTCTGTTTTGGACTTAGGGACTGTGAAGAGACCTCTGATGGCATGTCTTGTGGGGTGCATGGGTGTCTATGTGCAAGTATTTTAAACAGACAGCTCGGTACATTCAGCTTGTCAACACCTCTTACAAAAACAAGTAGTGATGAAGTCAATCTCTCTTCCACTTTGAGCCATGAGAGATTGACATGCATGTCATTAATATTAGCTCTCTGTGTACTTTTAAGGGCCAGCCGTGCTGCCCTGTTCTGAGCCAACTGCAATTTTCCTAAGTCCCTCTTTGTGGCACCTGACCACACTACAGTAGTCTAGGTGTGACAAAAATAGGGCCTTAGGACCTGACTTGTTGATAGTGTTGTTAAGAAGGCAGAGTAGCGCTTTATTATAGACAGACTTCTCCCCATTTCAGCTACTGTTGTATCAATATGTTTTGACCAGTTTACAATCCAGGGTTACTCCAAGCAGTTTAGTCACCTCAACTTGATCCATTTCCACATGATTCATTACGAGATCTAGTTGAGGTTTAGGGTTTAATGCATGATTCATCCCAAATACAATGCTTTTAGTTTTGGAAATAATAAGGACTAACTTATTCCTTGCTACACATTATGGAACTAACTGCAGCTCTTTGTTAAGTGTTGCAGCGATTTCAGTTGCTGTAGTAGCTGACGTGTAGTGTTGAGGCATATATAGACACAACGCAACACAGAGTGCCTGGATTCAGCCCTTAGTCGTGGTATATTGGCCATGTACCACAACCCCCTGAGGTGCCTTATTGCTATTATAAACTGGTTACCAACGTAATTAGAACAGTAAAAAGTAGTGTTGTTGTTGTCATACCCATGGTTTACAGTCTGATATACCCCGGCTTTCAGCCAATCAGCATTCAGGGCTCGAACCACCCGGTTTATAATCTCTGTTATTTGTCAATTGCTCATTCTCATTGCTTACCTGGCCAATAGTTCAACCACAAGTTTTAGTTCCCATCACAAGCCTTTGATGTTCCCTACAGCATTGTCTGTCAGGCTGGTCCAACACAGTCCCCAGCACTGTGCCCCAGCTCAGCAGCCTGGATCTGAGGAGCTGTGGATACGACGGCAGCATCCCTGGATTCCCCTTTACACAGCCACAGTCTAAGGAGCAGCAGGTGAGCCATTGCAAGATGTAAGAACAGATATCACAAGTCTTGGTGTTCATGGCAAAGCGTTGTGTGTCTTATGTTAGCATGTGTTTGTTTGGCATACTGGTATGGAGTGTGTCTGGTTAATATATATATATTTTTTTTTTCTCAGGATATCTGTGTCCAGAGTGTCTGGCAGCCAGCGCTCAACATGTCTCGTTTTTCCCCTACTGTTTCCAGGGCCTGCCTCCCAATCGCAAACCACACAGGCCGTCCTAACCTGTGTTCTTACAACCTAACAGCACTGTAAAATCTGTGTAGTTGGATGATTTCATATTATTACCTGACTGAAATCTTTAATAATGATGACAAATTGAACCTCAGCAGTTTTTAAGTAGGATTCTGATTGACACTGTGCCTATTGAATCATTTTTAAAATTTTAATTCAACCTTTATTTAACTAGGCAAGTCAGTTAAGAACAAATTCTTATTTACAATGACGGCCTAAACCGGCCAAACCCAGACGGCGCTGGGTCAATTGTGCACCGCCCTATGGGACGCCCAATCACGGCCGGTTGTGATACAGCCTGGATTCGAACCAGGGTGTCTGTAGTGACGCCTCTAGCACTGAGATGCAGTGTCTTAGACCGCTGCGACACTCGGGAGTCCACTCGGCAGCCATTAATGTATCTACATTTGTAAAATAAGTTTATATTATGTGTTAAGTGCATTTGGTTTTCATGTTCGCAATACTGAGCAACTGATTTTCAAGGGTTTTTCTTTCTTTCTTTTTTTTTTTTTACATTGTAGAATAATAGTGAAGACATCAAAACTATGAAATAACACACGGGGAATCATGTAGTAACCAAAAAAGTGTTAAACAAATCAAAATATATTTTATATTTTAGATTCTTCAGAGTAGCCACCCTTTACTTTGATGACAGCTTTGCATTCTCTTGGCATATCTCAAGAAGATCTAAATGCATGTCTCCATGAAACTGATTAAGATCAAATGGTTGGTATGCAGATGCTGCATGGACGTTTCACTAGGTCAAATCGGAAGATTGATCATTCACGATTTACAGTGAGAAATATGAAGAGACGGTGATCAAATGTGTGCGTAAATGAAAGAAACACATGCGCAGAACGTGATTCAGATCTTCAGCTCTGGGGAAAAGGGATCCAGGGGGGCGAGACAGGGAGATTACCTACACATCCGCAGCCAAGTTAGAAAGCATTGGATTGGTGTAAACATGGGCAAGAGAGAGTTTCATTCCACCATATTCTTTGCACCAGTCTCCACGCTATTTCTTTTAAATCCAACTCACATTGAGATTGACTTTATAATTCTAACCTGACCCATTACCTAATGTATTACGGCCCTCACTGCAAGAAGTTACATCCCAAAAAACACACACAAAAACTATACAACACAAATGGCTCCTAGCCATGTATTCTTTCTGTCCCGAACATTAAAACTGAAACTAAATAATATAAAAATGAAAGAAATATTTTAACGCAAGTAAAATTAACTTGTAAATCCAATTTGAAAACTAACTGAAACTAAACTAGAATATTTTGAGGAAAAAATAACATTAAAACACAAAACTATAATAACCTTGGTGTAATTACTTCTGTCGAGATGCCCTCAATTTCATTAATTTTATTTGTCAGGCCTGACAATGTTCATAATTAATGAATGTGTTTTTGATAATCCCAAATGAAATTAGCTTTCACCTAAAAACGTTTTAAATAAAGGTATGTTGATGTCTTTGTGGTGATGATGGTTTATTGGGTTTCAAGAGAGACAAATATAGCTGACATTTGTGTAAGTGTTTTGCATACCTCAGAGGCAATTTGACTTGACTTATTATAACAGGGGTTTTCAAACTGGGGTCTGCAAATTATTATTCTAACAATACATTTTTAAAATTTTTGGTGCCCTGACTTCCTAGTTAATTAAAGTTTACATGATTAGTTTAATGACGTAATAATTACACAGAATTAATTTGATAAAACAAGTCATCACATTTAATGATAGTCCAGACACGACACTGGGGAAGTAGATAAATGGCTTCATTGACAAAATCTCGATCTATCCCTTTAATAAGGCGAAAATTACAGTCATTGGAACGAATTACAGGTTTTTTACTGTATAGAAAATTCTCAAGCTGGCCATCAAAGTGGTAATTTTCAGGATGGAAAAACAGTTAGTGCCAACTTAAATGACCAAAACCAGATAGAAAGCATGCACAGCAGATGTTGAACTATATCTATTCTTAAAGCGGCAGGTAGCCTAGTGGTTAGAGCATTGGGCCAGTAACCGTAGGGTTGAAATATCGAATTGACAAGGTAAAAATCTGTCGTTCTGCCCCTGAACAAGGCCACTGTTCCTAGGCCATCGTTGAAAATAAGAATTTGTTCTTAACTGACTTGCCTAGTTAAGTAAAATTTAAAAAAGCTGCAAGATTTAACTTTTTGGGGACCCAACCAAATTCACAAAGAAATGTGAGTTAAGGTGCATTCGGAAAGTATTCAGACCCCTTGACTTTTTCCACATTTTGTTACGTTACAGCATTATTCTAAAATGGATTAAATAGTTTTGTTTCTCTCATCAATCTACACACAATACCCCATAAAGACAAAGCAAAAACAGGTTTAGAGATATTTGCACATGTATATAAAAAAAACATGAAATATTAAATTTACATAAGTATTCAGACCCTTTATTCAGAACTTTGTTGAAGCACCTTTGGCAGCGATTACAGCCTTGGGTCTTCTTGGGTATCATGCTACAAGATTGGCACACCTATACTCAAGTAAAAGTCACCCAGTAAAATACTACTGTAGTAAAAGTATCTGGTTTTAAATATACTTAAGAATCAAAAGTAATAGTACATGCTAAATTATACTTAAGTATCTAAAGTGAAAGTAAATGCAAAAAAGTCATGTTAACAACGGCCGTTATGGTCGCTCGTCACTAAAGCGCTGCATATTTTATTACATTATTTTAAAAAGGAACTCTTAAACAACAAACTCAAGACTGACTAACAATGCCGAGTACCCAAGGAGGTAAGGTAAACGGCGCTTCTCAGACTTCTTCCCCTACAGTTAAGTGTCAGAAGACCGCCCTCAGCACTGAAACTAAGGCCTTCATAGCTGGCGCAATTTCTGAGGCGTTAGCCAAGCAACAGAACTCTCTCAAGGATATGCTACAACGGGTGTTAGCTGAGGCGGTGGAACCACTCAACAGAAAACATCAAGAGACTTTCGCGGCTGTTGAAGCTATTACAATCGACGTTGAGAGGATGAAAGTGATTGACAATCTGCCTACTAAAGTGGACAATCTGCAAGGTGAAAATAGGGAAAGCAAACGGAAAATCAACGACTGTTCTTCACAACTGGAGAAGATGCAGCTCAAGATGGCAGAAAAGGGCGGACTGCTCACGTCGCTCAAATGTAAGATTAATTTATTCAAAAGAAGGAGACGAGACTGACGATCCCATTGAATTCCTACAGATCCCTAAATGGATCCCATCAATATCTCACAAAGTTGAAATAGAAAGAGCCCATCGCATCTACTCGGGACCTGGAACTAGTAATGCTTCAGACAGACCCGAGGACACTGATCTTCAAGGTCCACCGATACAACGACCACCAAGCCATTCTACAAGGAGCCAGAGCAGCAGAGTTCATTCACCATGACGGTACGGTTCTGCGGTTTTTCTACAGCACACACACCTCTCAACGCTGCAAAGTCTTCAACGAGGTCGGGAACAAACTCAGACTGAGAGGCATCCAGTCATTCCTCACCTATCCAGCAACGCTCCGGGCCACACACAGGGGAGAGTGTCTGTCATTCACAAGACGTCGAGGAGTTTGTGGCATCACTGGGCGAGGACAACCACGAGCACTGCAGTGAGCACCACGCCACTGGTCCTGTTGTGAGGAGGAAGACTCAACAACGGGGCCATGCAAGCACCGGGGAACCTATGGATTAAGTGAACTGGTCAATATACTTTTTCCACAACTCCAAGGAGTTTTGAGGAACATTTGATCTAATTAACTTTACTTGTGATCATTATGAACTTCGACAACGGAGCACCAGCAAGCTAGCTAGCGAGAGAACTAGCTTTCCAGCTAGCTGGGTGATTGGGAAAGTAACGTTACAGCTAATAACGTTAGCAGCTAGCTAAGTAAGTCATCATCACAACTGTTAGCTAGCTAACCAATTATCTCTTCAGTAGTGTTCAGTATAACCTACATGTTGTTGAAAGTTTATTTAGCTTCTATAAACTAAAATTGTATTTTACAACTTAGTTACGTTTACAATGTCGTGTGATAACTTTGTCTGGTGGTAGCTGGCTAGCTAACTCGTCTCATGTTGCTATGACAACAACTGCGTAGCTAGAGAAGTCAACTATCGCCACTGAATTATTTAGCAAGTTAACGTAAACTCACTCACTTTTGTACATTGCCTTGGTCCGTACAATTGACCTTATTTTAGCGCCCCAAAAACGTAATACTTCCTGATCAACTGTAATGTCAATACCATTGTAAAGCACAATTTCTTCCCTTTCCAACAGAATTCATGCCGAGACCTCCACGCTGCCCGTTTCTGCATGATTGAAGAAGGCAATGAGCTCCTTCGGGTCTTTCTGAAAATGGCGGGTGGGGAAGCGAAACTAATGCGTGGTAGTGAGAAGGAGAGGAGATGTGTGGGAAAACGTCTTTTTTTCACTCAATCTGTCCAACTTATCACCTTATCGCCTCTAAAATGTAAATAAAACACTATAAAGAGTTTATATAATGTGTCATTACATACCTATTTGAAGGTTTGTGTCGAATTTGAATCGGGTTTTTAGGGCGGTGCTAAAGTGATCTTCAGAAGTAGACAGCGGCTTTGAGAGTGACGATCGCTTACAGTGATGATGCAAAAAAATAACTAGGTATCCCCCCCCTTAACTCATGAGAGAAGTGCTACACCTGGTAGAGAGAGATTGTAAGATAGAAATAGTTGCTTTATGCGTGCTGTACGTTAAGACATGACACGTCACGATGTAACGGAGGGTCAGTTTTTTTCAACTTTTTTCCAATACTATAGAGCCATTACCATGTCGATCAACGCTTGAATAGAAACGTAGTTCACACCCCAGATTTGGAAGTCAACACAGCCGCTACAGTCCCATTAGTTTTCTTTGCAGCCTCGTTTGAATGTCGCGTGTGCGCACATTTGTACGGAATGCGGTGAGTTTACGTTAGTTCTCCATGTTTGTGCTACGTTAAGACTTAATCATTCAGTCAATTGAGCATTTCTTGTCATTCTCATATCTCCTTTGTGCCAGTTAATGCAAGATATTTAGGAAATGGAGTGAGACATTCTGGGGAGGGTTTTAGTGATAGACACAGTTGCGTTCAGTCACAGGTCTAACATTGAGTGGAGAGGGCAGACTGTTGTGTCCTAACCTGTCAGGGAGGGGAGGGATTCTTTGTTTCAATTTTTCTGATACATTTTGCAGGGTTATTGGGGTGGAATGGCAATTTGAAGGGTTTTGTAATTTTATCAAACAATGGATATGTTTGTTTTTTTCTGGAATATCTGGTTTGCAATTATTTAGTTGACAAGTGAATAGTCATTTTCTAGCTATCATAAGTTACTTTTCTCCCCTTTTATCCATCAAACGAGGATTCAAATCACCACAGATGGATCATGGCAAATTTAGTGGTAATGTCCTGTAATCTGAAGGGTTCTAGTTAGCCAAATTAGATAATTAAATGTCTTGACGTATTACATAGGAATAAAGTCGACATTGCTCTATTGCAAAATACATATTTTAGAGGGTGATGTCCATAAAAATAATCAAAATCTAAAGGGGTGCTTTTTTTTTTTTTTACATAAACGCAATCTACCCCGTACAATTGAAAAACAATGATAAACAGGGCAGATTTACTTACATATGTTCCACTCTGTACGGAAGGAAAATAGCAGTTGTATCTATTTATGCTCCTAACTCATGACAAAGATTTTCTCCCTTCTGTAACCAGTAGCCTGATCAATTTATCGGATTATATGCTTATTATTGGAACTGACATGAATGCTATTATTGATTATAAGATTATCTGGACCTTCTCATAGCTCATCACAAGTGAATGCTTCCAATGCACTTAAACCATTTCTTAAAGATCTTAATGACTGCTGGAGATTTCATAATCCAACAACTAAGGACTATACATGCTTTTCTGCTAGATTTAAGACTTTCTCGAGAATTGACTATGTTTTAACATCTACTGATATTACAGGTATGGAATTTATAAAAACATTATCGTCCATTCTCTGATCATAATCCCATTCAAGATGCCGTCGCCTCGCTTCAAGTCCTTAGGAAACTATGCAGTCATTTTTAAAAATATATTATTTCTTACATTGTTAGCCAAGAAAATCTTAAGTGTTATTACATATGGCCGGGAAGAACTATTGGATATAAGAGCGACATCAACTTATCAACATTACGACCAGGAATACGACTTTCCCGAAGCGGAACCTTTGTTCGGACCTCCACCCTGAACATTGGATCTAATCCCAGAGGCCGACCCAAAACAACGTCGTCGCCACAGGAGAGGCAGACGGAGCGGCCTACTGGTCAGACTCAGAAGGCGAGCACACCACCCACCACTTCCGAGCAAATTAGTTGCCAATGTCCAGTCTCTAGACAACAAAGTGGACGAAATTAGAGCACAAGTTGCCTTCCAGAGAGACATCAGAGATTGTAACATTCTCTGTTTCACGGAAACATGGCTCACTCGGGATATGTTGTCAGAGTCGGTACAGCCCCCGGGTTTCTTCATGCGTCGCCCTGACAGAAACAAACATCTCTCTTGTAAGAAGAAGGGCGGGGGTGTATGCCTCATGATTAACGACTCTTGGTGTAATAATGACAACATACAGGAACTCAAGTCCTTTTGTTCAACTGACCTAGAATTCCTGACAATCAAATGCCGACCGCATTATCTCCCAAGAGAATTCTCTTCGATTATAGTCACAGCTGTGCATTCCCCCCCCCAAGCAGATACCTCGACGGCCCTGAAATAACTTCACTGGACTCTATGTAAACTAGAAACCACATATCCTGAGGCTGCATTTATTGTAGCTGGGGATTGTAACAAAGCTAATGGAGTCGCAATTCAACGGCCCAGACACGAGACGTATGTGGCAGGGTCTACAGGCAATTACAGACTACAAAAAGCAAACCAGCCACGTCACGAACACCGACGTCTTGCTTCCAGACAAGCTAAACACCTTTGTTGCCCGCTCTGAGGATAATACAGTGCCACCGATGCAGCCCGCTACTAAGGACTGTGGGACCCCCCTCTCCTTCTACGTGGCCGATGTGAGTAAGACATTTAAAACGTGTTAACCCTCGCAAGGCTGCTGGTCCAGACGGCATCCCTAGCCGTAGCGTCCCTAGCGTTCTCAGAGCATGCGCAGACCAGCTGGCTGGTGTGTTTACGGACATATTCAATCGCTCCCTATCCCAGTCTGCTGTCCCCACATGCTTCAAGATGGCCACCATTGTTCCTGTACCAAAGAAGGCAAAGATAACTGAACTAAATGACTATCATCCCGAAGCAACCACTTCTGTCATCATGAAGTGCTTTGAGAGACTAGTCAAGGATCATATTGTCCACAGACGATGCAATTCGCCATCACACTGCACATGGCCCATGTAAGAATGCTGTTCATTGACTACAGCTCAGCATTCAACACCATGGTACCCTCCAAGCTCATCATTAAGCTTAAGGCTCTGGGTCTCAACCCCGCAAACTAACTGCCCTCCAGGACACCTACAGCACCCGATGTCACAGGAAGGCCAAAAAGATCATCAAGGACAACAACCACCGAGCCACTGCCTGTTCACCCCGCTATCATCCAGAAGGCGAGGTCAGTACAGGTGCATCAAAGCTGGGACCGAGAGACTGAATAACAGCTTCTATCTCTAGGCCATCAGACTGTTAAACAGCCATCACTAACATAGAGAGGCTGCTGCCAACATACAGACCCAAATCACTGGCCACTTTAATAAAGGTATCACTAGTCACTTTAACAACTTCTTATGGCTGCAATCCCGTTAACGGGATGATATGACAACAGCCAGTGAAAGTGCAGGGCGCCAAATTCAAACATCAGAAATATCATAATTAAAATTCCTCAAACATACATGTATCTTATACCATTTTAAAGGTAATCTTGTTGTTAATCCCACCAAAGTGTCCGATTTTAAATTGGCTTTACAGCGAAAGCACCACAAACAATTATGGTAGGTCACCGCAAAATCACAGAAAAACACAGCTATTTTTCCAGCCAAAGACAGGAGTCACAAAAAGCAGAAATAGAGATAAAATTAATCACTAACCTTTGATGATCTTCATCAGATGACACTCATAGGACTTCATGTTACACAATACATATATGTTTTGTTCGATTAAGTTCCTATTTATATCCAAAAACCTCAGTTTACATTGGCGCCATGTTTAGAACTACCTCCAAAATATCCAGAGAAATTGCAGAGACCCACGTCAAATAACATAAATACTCATCATAAACTTTGAAAGATACATGTTTTACATAGAATTAAAGATACACTTGTTCTTAATGCAACCGCTGTGTCAGATTTCAAAAATCTTTATGGCAAAAGCACAATATTCAATAATCTGAGAACAGCGTTCAGCCACAAAAGGAAGCCATACAGTTACCCGCCAAATTGTGCAGTCAACAAAACTCATAAAAAGCATTATAAATCTTCACTTACCTTTGCTGATCTTCGTCGGAATGCACTCCCAGGAATCCCACTTCCACAAGAAATGTTCGTTTTGTTCGGTAATGTCCAAATAGCTACTTTTGTTAGCGCGTTTAGTACACAAATCCAAACGCTCGTGCAGGTCCAGGCAAACGTCGGACGAAAACTTCAAAAAGTTATATTACAGGTCGAATAAACTTGTCAAACTAAGTATAGAATTAATCTTTCGGATGTTGTTATCATAAATATTCAATAACGTTCCAACCGGAGAATTCCTTTGTGTCTATAGAAGTAATGGAACGCAAGTCGATATCATGTGGAATGCGCGTGACCAGGACCTGGCTCTCTGCCATACCACTGACTCAAACAGCTCCCATTCGGCTCAACATCACAGTAGAAGCTTCATTCAACATTCTACAGACTGTTGACATCTAGTGGAAGCCGTAGGAAGTGCATACAGATCCATATCCCACTGGGATTTCAATAGGCGATGAGTTGAAAATTGACCAACCTCAGATGTCTCACTTCCTGATTGGATTTCTTCTCAGGTTTTTGCCTGCCATATGAGTTCTGTTATACTCACAGACATAATTCAAACAGTTTTAGATACTTCAGATTGTTTTATATCCAATACTAATAATAATATGCATATATTAGCAACTATGACTGAGGAGCAGGCCATTTACTCTGGGCACCTCTGTGCACCTTTCATCCAAGCTACTCAATACTGCCCCTGCAGCCATAAGAAGTTAAATAATGCCACTTTAACCATGTTTACATATCCTACATTACTCATCTCATATGTACAGTTGAAGTTGGAAGTTTACATACACTTAGATTGGAGTCATTAAAACTTGTTTTTCAACCACTCCACAACTTTCTTGTTAACAAACTATAGTTTTGGAAAGTCGGTTAGGACATCTACTTTGTGCTTGACACAAGACATTTTACCAACAATTGTTTACAGACAGATTATTTCACTTATAGTTCCCTGTATCACAATACCAGTGGGTCAGAAGTTAACATACACTAAGTTGACTGTACCTTTAAACAGCTTGGAAAATTCCAGAAAATTATGTCACGGCTTTAGAAGCTTCTGATAGGCTAATTGACATAATTTGAGTCAATTGGAGGTGTACCTGTGGATGTATTTCAAGGCCTACCTTCAAACTCAGTGCCTCTTTGTTTGACATCAAAAATCAAAAGAATTCAGCCAAGACCTCAGAAAAATATTTTTAGACCTCCACTGCAGGAGGTGTGCTGTGCTGCAGGAGGGACTGGTGCTCTTCACAAAATAGATGGCATCTTGAGGAAGGAAAATTATGAGGATATATTGAAGCAACATCTCAATACATCAGTCAGGAAGTTAAAGCTTGGTCGCAAATGGTTCTTCCAAATGGACAACGACCCCAAGCATACTTCCAAATTTGTGGCAAAATGACTTAAGGAAAATAAAATCATGGTATTGGAGTGGCCATCACAAAGCCCTGACCTCAATCCTATAGAAAATGTGTAGGCAGAACTGAAAAAGAGTGTGCGAGCAAGGAGGCCTACAAACCTGACTCAGTTACAACAGCTCTGTCAGGAGGAATGGGCCAAAATTCACCAAACTTATTCTGGGAAGCTTGTGGAAAGCTACCCGAAACGTTATACCCAAGTTAAACAATTTAAAGGCAATGCTACCAAATACTAATTGAGTGTATGTAAACTTCTGACCCACTGGGAATGTGATGAAATAAATAAAAGCTGAAATAAATTATTCTCTCTAGTATTATTCTGACATTTCACATTCTTAAAATAAAGTGGTGATCCTAACTAACCTAAGACAGGGCATTTTTACTAGGATTAAATGTCAGGAATTGTGAAAAACTGAGTTTAAATGTATTTGGCTAAGGCGTTTGTAAACTTCCGACTTCAACTGTATTTCATACCATCTATTGCATCTTGCCTATGCGGCACGACCATCGCTCATCCATATATTTATATGTATATATTCTTATTCCATCCCTTTATTACATTTGTGTGTACAATGTAGTTGTTGTGAATTTGTTAGATTACTTGTTAGATATTACTGCACTGTCATAACTAGAAGCACAAGCATTTCACAACACTCGCATTTACATCCGCTAACCATGTGTATGTGACAAATACAATTTTATTTGATTTCTTTATACATTTCAAATCTTCCCAATGAAAAAGCGTGCACTGAGATGGAGGTTGTCACGCTCTGGCCTTAGTTATCTTTGTTTTCTTTATTATTTTAGTTAGGTCAGGGTGTGACATGGGGGATGTATGTGTTTTGTATTGTCTAGGTTTTTTTTATGTTTATGGGGCAGTGTCTAGTCTAGGGGATTGTATGTCTATGGTTGCCTAGATTGGTTCTCAATTAGAGACAGCTGTCTATCGTTGTCTCTGATTGGGAGCCATATTTAGGCAGCCATAGTCATTAGGTAATTTGTGGGTGATTGTCTATGTCTATGTGTAAATTGCCAGTGTCTGCACTTATTTGTTTTGTATAGCTTCACGTTTGTTGTTTTGTAGTTTTGTTTAAGTGTTCTTCAGTACGTCGCTTAAATAAATAGATTATGTATTCACTTCACGCTGTGCCTTGGTCCTCTTCTCTTTCACGTTACGACGATCGTGACAGAGGTTTAATAATACTTTCCTACACAACTCTGACTTCATCTTTCAGTTTAGATCCAATGTAAAATAGTTTTGAGAAATAAGGAGGACTCAACTATGGTATGGTTAGCTGTTAAAGGTTTCATAAGAGGAAACACTACACATTTTTCATCTAATTTACAGAAAATCTGTGAATTGGAAAATCATTGTAAAATGCAGGAAGACTCTCTTAAAAATAACTATTCAACAGAGAGAGAAATTGAGCTAAGAACAATTACACAGGAACTTAATGACCTGTTGCGACATAGAGCAGAATTCATTATGTAAAGGGTGCGACAAAAACACTATTTTCAAGGGAATAGTTGAGCCACTTACTGTCACTTCAGATTAAACATGCTGAAACAAGATTAATACAGTTGATCAGATCTACTAGGGGATTGAAATCTGGATCCTACAGAAATAAATACAACTTTTAGAGCATATTATTCAGATTCATTCAGTTCCTCATACAGCTTTGATACTTCTGCTTGTCGGCAGTTCCTGGAGAACCTTACGTTGCCCAAACATTCTCAAGAATAAATCATTTTAATAGAGGAACCTGTCACTTTATCTGAACTGAAAGCTGCTCTTTTAAATAAGATAGATAAAAATTGCCTGGTATTGATGGAATACCTCCTGAACTCATTCTCAACTGTTGGGATGAGCTAGGAGCAGTTATTCTTCAATCTCTTAACATTGCTATTGAAAAAGTACAATTCCACAGAAACATCAATACAGCTATTATATCCCTAAGAAAGGAAAAGACCTCACAAATTGTGCTAATTTTCGGCCAATCAGTTTAATCGGAACATAAATGAAGATGTATGCCAAAGTTCTAGTCAAGAGATAGTTATTAACAAGCTCATACATCCTGAACAAACAGGGTTTATTAAGGATCGTCAGGCAGCCGATAACGTGTGCTGCCTGATTCATGTGCTTGCTGAGGCTTCCTATCTGGATACCCCGTGTGCTGTGCTATCATTAGATGCAGAGAAGCCTTTGACTGCTTAGAGTGGGAATATCTATGCCTTGTTCTGGAACATTTTGGTTTTGGGACCAGATTTATACAAATGTTTCGCACCATGTATCTGAATCATTATTCTATTATATCTACTGGCACTACCCATTCTAATCCATTTATCATACAACGACGACGTAAACAAGGCTGTCCCGCCTCCACTATGCTATTTGCTCACTCTTGAACCGCTGGCACAAAGCATACGTCAACATTAGGATTCCTCACATATCAAAATCAAACAAACTGAACAAGCAATTTCTCTGTATGCAGATGACATACTGCTCTACGTCGCAAACGCTCAGAAATCCCTCCAGCCAATAATGTCTATTTTCAGATCAACTGGTCTAAATCAGCTCTACTACCTCTTAACTCAGCTATGGGAAGCGTGCAACTACCACCCATGATCCCAGTGAAGAAACAAATCACATACTTAGGCATTACCATATCCCCATCTATTCACACTACTAGCAGGAAGAACTACTTAGAAACCTTTCAAAAGATCCAAAAATACATAAAGAGATGGTCTGATATGGCCACTTCTTTGCATGCTAGAATCTCAATTATCAAAATGAATGTCCTTCCTCATATCAATTTTATGAGTTCTATGTTACCACTGCCTTCTCCTATAGACCATTGGTCTAAACTTTACTCTGTCATAAAGAAGTTCATTTGGGGGAGAAAGTGACCACAGATTAAATATGCAACACTACAGAGAACAAAAGCATTAGGTGGACTTTCAGTTCCAAATAATTTTCTTCTATCATTCCAAATTCATTTCCTGAAAACCTGGATAAACCCAGAGGCTTTCGTTCCTTGGCGTGCTATTGGCGTCAATAGTTTCACCAATTACATTACAAGATGTATTATTTTCTGGATTGACTCCTAGAAAATGTGCATTATTGTTTGGACCCATTATAGCACACTCAGTAAATGTGTGGAAAGCTACAAAGAAGCATATGAGATCTAATCTTAAATTGCATTCATACTCGCCAATATGGCGTAATAAATAATAATTATTGTGTAAGAAACCCTTTATATCAGATTCTTGGTCTAAGAAGGGTATGTATACTTTCAAAGACATATTCAATTTGAATGGACTCCTCAGTATCCAGGAAAACCGCCAGTGTTTTAATGTCCAGGTTCATCATTTTGTCTTTACCTTCAACTCCGCCTATCCATGCGAGCCTATGGGGTCCCCTGGGGAGCAGAACTAGTCTATCCATGCAGCCTATGGGGTCCCCTGGGGAGCAGAACTAGTCTATCCATGCAGCCTATGGGGTCCCCTGGGGAGCAGAACTAGCAGTACATCCATTGGTCAAACTTTTAAATGGACATGTGCCCCTCAAAAGCAGTGGAGAGAGAGAGAGAGAGCGAGAGAGTAGTGGGGGAATGGCTCGGGGTAAAGGAGACACCGGAGCTCCCCTAGGGGGTGTGGCAGGAGCAGATGTGACAATTACACCCCCCCCCCCCCCCCCTTGTCAGGGTGTGAGGTATGGAAATCCTTTTGACCTGGAGTGTAGACTGGAGCACGGCAACGGTTAGCTCGGGATTGGGTCTTGGCAGAGGCATAAAGAACAGACCGGTTCCTCCTCCAGGTGCAATGACAACGACGCCTGTGGTTCTGGACTGAGTTACCGTTAGATGGAGGAAGGCCAGTGATGAAGTCCTGAGCTATGTGTGACCAGGGGCGACTGGGTATGGGAAGAGGGCAAAGCCGACCAGACGTAGGTTTGATGGACGTTTTGTTCCGGGCACAGACCGAGCAGGCTGAGATGAATTCCCGAGCGTCTCTCACCATGGTGGGCCACCAAAATCGCTGCCGCAGGAAGGCGACAGTCCGGTTCATGCCAGGGTGACAGGTGAGGTGAGTAGCATGGGCCAGCTGAAGAATTTCAGAGAAAACTGAATCTGGCACAAACAGAGCCTTACAAGAACCGTTTCCTGGATCAGACTGGTTCAGCTGAGCCTGACGAACACAGGACTCGATCTCCCAGGAGACAGCAGCAACGATGCAGGAGGATGGCATGATGGTTTCTGGCTCGGTACCTGTGTTGTCTGCGGTGAACTGACGGGAGAAGGCGTCAGGCTTGGTATTGTTAGATCTGGGACGAGAAAGGTTATACAACCTGCTACTGGGGAGGGGAGCTCCAGGCTGGAGGTCAATAGCACAGTCATACGAGCGATGAGGGTGCAGAGACGGGGTGTGGTATTTACAGAACACAGGAGGTAAACTGTGATAATCTGGAGGAACAGAAGACAGGTCCGGGGGTTCTGGAATGGACTGGGGTGCAGACAAGGCAGGAGGAAGGACAGAATGGAGACAATTGGAATGACAAAATGTACTCCGAGTAGTTACCCTCCCGGTGGTCCGGTCAATCTGTGGGTTGTGTAGTTTTAACCATGGATGGCCCAGAACCAGAGGAGAATAGGGACTGTCGATTATGTGGAAACTGATTTTTTTCTTGGTGATTACCAGAGAGACGCTGGATGACTGGAACGGTTTTCTCACAGACACGGGAGAGAAGCTTACCATTGAGAGCGTAGGCATCGAGAGGTGAATTAAGTGGAACAGTGTCCAGGCCCAACTGGTTGACAACACCTCGGTCCAAAAAGCTCTCGTCGGCACCTGAATCTATAAGAGCAGCGAGAGGAAAAGCCTGACTCTGCCACACAAGGTTGGCCTCAAACAGGGGTCTGGGAGAAGATGGGCAGGCGATTTGACCCAATAGTATTTTCCCCATATCGCCTGAGCCTCTTCTAACTGGATGCAGGGAACAAGTGGAAACCAGGTGACCAACCTGGCCACAGTATAGACAGCTCCTAGTATCGACACGCCGCTGCCTCTCCTCCGGAGATAGACGGGTCATGCCGAGCTGCATGGGTTCCGGTTCAGAACATGCCTGGGGTTGGGATACAGTCAGAGGAAAATAACTAGGCACTGAAGCAGATGTTAAGGAACTTGCAACCTTAACTACTCTCTCCCTCCGCCGCTCCCGGAGATGGTTGTCAATGCGGATAGTGAGAGAAATTAGTTAATCGAGATCAAGCTCCTCCCTGGACACCAACTCGTCCTTTAGGGTCTCAGTGAGTGAGTTCCGGAATGCTCCTTGAAGAGCCTCCTCATCCCAGCCGCTCCCTGCTGCGAGGGTGCTGAATTCACATGCCATTTCAGCAACACTCTGGGAGCCTTGATGGAGGGACAGGAGTCGTTTAGCAGCGTACTTTCCACAAACCGTGTGGTCTAAAACCTTTCTCATCTCCTCCGCGAATCTATTATAGGAGAAGCAAATGGGTGACTGTCTCTCCCACACAGCAGTGACCCAGGAAAGTGCTGCTCCACAGAGGCAACTAGTCAAAAACGAAATCTTGGCTCGTTCACGAGAATAAGAGTAGGGCTGTTGCTCAAATACTAGTGAACATTGTACCAAAAAGGCTCTGCAGGTTCCGAGATTACCATCGTAGCGCTCTGGAGTAGGAACAAACGGCTCCCGGGGCGGAGAGGAGGGACAGGTTGTGAGCTTTGGGCGAAGGTTTGACTCTGTAGGACAGACAGGTTCCGTGAAAACTCATTGATAGTCTCCAGAAGGGTTTTAAGAGCTTGGTCATGTTGATTGAGGGTAAACAGGTCTGGAGGGGAATCCAAGGGAGTGGTGGTATGGTGAGTCCAGAACAGGGTAGCACGGTGGTGAGATGTGGAACAGGAGACAGGAGCCAGAGTCAGGGCGGCAAAACTGCAGTGAGGATAAACAGCGTCAAGCAGGGAAACAGACACAGCAGGGTAACAGGGTCTTGAATAATAATAATGGCTAGAAGCATAAACTAACTGAGCAGAGATTACGATCTGGCAGAGTGGAAGAACTGAGTATTTGTAGAGGTCTTGATAATGGAACGAGTTGTAGCTGGTAGGGATCTGCTCTGACTCCAGCACACCTGTCTCCYGGTGMGGGGGGGGGGGGGGGGGGCAGGAGCAGATGTGACAGGACCAAGGTGTCCACTCTGGACACATGGAAAAAAGCAACAGTTTACATTTCTGAACACTTAACCAACGGGCCTTTACATCCATGAATGTGTATCAGTAATTTGTGACTATTTCTGAGGCTATATGATATATTGTTCAGCAGATTTACTATGTAATGTTAATTTATTTGTTTTTATCCCATGATTTATTTGACATGCTATCAGATTGCCGGTGAGGGGTGGGAGGGATTTTATACGTTATAAATTAATAATGTGTATGAATCCTATGAATTGAAATAATAAAAACTAGAAAGTAAATGCTATAAATAATTTCAAATTCCTTATATTATGCAAACCAGATGGCACAATTGTCTTGTTTTTAAAATTTATGGATAGGTATGGGCACACTCCAACACTCAGACATAATTTACAAACAAAGCATTAGTGTTTAGTGAGTCCACCAGATTAGAGGCAGTAGAGATGACCAGTGTTGGCTTGATAAGTGCATGAATTGGACCATTTTCCTGTCCTGCTAAGCAGTCAAAATGTAACTAGTACTTTTGGGTGTCAGGGAAAATGTATGGGAGTAGAAAGTATATATTTTCTTGAGGAATGTAGTGGAGTAAAAGTAGGCTTGAAAGTTGTCAAAAATATAAATAGTAAAATAAAGTACAGATACTCAAAAAAACGATTTAAGTAGTACTTCAAATTATTTTCGCTTAGTTTCTTTATACCACTGACTGTGGGAAGGTCAACATTTTTAAATGGTAATTACTTCTACTTGACATTATCATTCACCTGACGACAGGACAAGACGTGATTTTGTTTTTTGCTAACATATGATGGGGGTTCCCTGGGTCGCCGGTTTGCCTGAGCGGGGATCCATGAGCAAGAAAAGTTTTTAAAAATCCCTGCATTATAACATGAATAAATCAACAGAGAGGAAGACCCTGTTTGAATACTCTTAAAAAGCAGCCCTCATCACTCCTTTCCTTTATCTGAAATAAGGATGGGTCGAAGCTATAGAGGTATGGCTCGGGAAAATGTCCCCTTTATCACACAATATGAAATGTCTATACTAAAATCAACATTCAAGATCTTCAAGTTTATATCAGAAAGTTGGTTTTAGGGATGCAGTCAGCCTCTAGTAACGTGTCTGGGTACCAGTCTTTTTTGCTAACATTCTGATATGTGACAAAAGACAGGAGCGGCAGGGAGTGTAACGTAATAAATGAACAGATGGCAACCAGGCTAAGCCTCTAGCGCTGTAAATTCTTCACCACAGGTGTGATCTGGGAAAACCAGAATTTAAATGTCGCGTAAATTCTTCAAATTCTGCATTACCTGTTATGTTACCCGAGTAGGTCCACGAGCGATTACCACAGATGGAAGTGGCCAACACCCGCGCTATGTTAATCTGCTTCTTTACTGGACAACCCACTGACGACATAACCCCGCCAAACTCGAACATGAACAAAACCTCCACTGCATCTATTTGAGCACCTTGATCAGAGAGAGATTCAATCAGGCATGGTAAATCAACACGTTTCGGCTTGTTTCTTTTGAATGACGACATTTTTTACAACTAGCATCTCAGTAGTTTGAAATGGATTATCAGCGCTGTATTACCTCATGTCCTTTGAGAATACTTTGCCTTTTTAATCTGGTGAGTAGCCTAGCCAACCGTATGTTTTACTGATGCGATTGGGTTTAGTTTATGTAGACCTAATGTAATTGTATTTTTAATGAGGAGGATGATGAGACCTAGACAATTATGATGACTACATGTTTATGATTATTGTTTTAGACGATGATGGTGGTTTATTATCATTTGTTATTATGATTGTTGTTATTGGTGTTTTTATTTGTGTTTAAAATAAATATTTTATAGTTACAATTACAGTAGTCTGTCACATTTGACATTGTTATAAATTGCAGTGTAACCATTATTCTTAAATGTAACACTAGTCTCTCTTGGTTGATACATGTTTTAATAATGGAAAATAGCCTGCAGGTAAGTGAACAAGAAAGAAATGACTAGGTAGCCACTGCTCTTACAGGAACAGAAACCTTTTTAACCATAACCCCAGCGAGGCCTGATGGTAATTGGTCCTATACTGCCAGTAAAAAGTCATTCTGGTATTGTACATAGTTATATGTAGAGCAGGTCATCCACTGAAATCAAGAATCCTCTCATAACATGTTAGTTAACATGAGGGGGTTAGTTTATTGACTGTTTATAAAGCTTATCAATCTGAAAGAACTGTTCATATAAGAGTTTAGATTGTGTCGTTGTTATTTTGTGCTTAACAAACAACCTAACTTATGACAGCACTATTATTGATTTGGCCTAATGTTGTTTTGATTGCCAGTAGCCTACAGCCATAATAAGCTTAATATGTGACAACATGAACTTGAATGTGGAGCTCAAGTTGACCCTTTGGAATTTGTCCACTTAGTCAAACAATCTTTCCCAATAGGGAGATAATACTATACTATTACTACAAATAATAATAATAACTAGTATTATAATACTATTCATTTTTTTGTTTTGTATAATTGTTTTTACCAATAATTTGTTGGTTTGTTTGTGTGGGTGGTTTTGCCAGGTATTTGTTGGTACATTCTGTCACATTGGTCACTGTTTTCTGAACTGGATACTGCTCTGTGGTTTTGAGAGGAACTGTAGGTGTCCTGTAGATAAGTGTGAGGTGGCCTTGGCATTTCCATCGTGCAATCGTGCATGCAATGTTCGTCATAGCTGACGTTCACTCTGGGAACTGAAATATCCTGTTGTTGCGAAATAAAATAATGATTATTCTAATGAAAAATATTCTCCCTCTCTCTCTCTCTCTCTCTCTCTCTCTCTCAGGTTTGCTCTGTGTTGTTGTCTAGCTGTCCTCGTACCTGTGACTCAGGTAAAGTAATCAGCTTCCCCCCTGATCTAGAGTGTAAAAATGTGGTGAAAGATTATACTTGTCTCACAGTAGTTACGTGTCCATCTAATTGGCAACATATCTTCATGCGAATATTCTGAAATCCACATAAAAACAACATGCGCATTTTCCCACCTGAGATGTTTCCATCAAATTGACCAGTTGCGGATAAAAGGCTGTGCGTGATGACGCGATGCATATAAAAATTACTTTTGTGGTTAAATTCTCATGTACCAAATAAAGAATACAAGTTAAATGGGTTTCCATCGAATTTTCAACTCTACTATTGGTTTTGTAAAAATAAATGACTGATGGTTTTGTTAAAAAAAATGTTTAGCCTTATATTGCAAATATATAGGCCTAAAACCGAGACAATAAAAATACACAGTGGCAGAATAAATTCAACCACACATTTGTTTCCTTCCAAAACCGGAAAGTCCACAAAACAAATTGCATGTACAAACAGTTACATGACCTGCAGCATGGTCAATCAATGTAATGTTTCAAGCATTTTCGGAATACTAAGGAACTATTGATTTAGAACCACCGAGTTCAGTCGCAAAGAAAACAGGAGCTGCCTCCACTATTCCAGAACCATTTCAACTTCAACATTTCAACGTCATCTAATTACCAATGCTTAGTCTAATACAGTGAAAACTAAAACATACCAAAAACGATTTAGTCCAATCAACGTAAGATTCATATGATGTGGCTGTCCATGGTACTGATTTCTGTGTGCAAATATGTGTGTGCGTGCAAGTAGAAAAAAAACATGTTGACTCACTCTACTTGTAGAGAAACGCCAACGCCATCCTTCTCTTTCATGTTGACTAAACGGTCTATGACTCTGTCATACAGTACACGCGTTTTAGTTTTGTTGTCCTAGGCTACCTGGCTAAAATACTTGCTCGCCTAACTTACTTTCATAGGAAAGATAAGCCAGGCCAGGTAGTTATTAACATTAGCATACTACATCCACTGTAACTACATGTTGAACTTCCATCCTCTCAGTCCAGGGGCACAATGTATGAATTTATGGTTGGATCAGAATCGCCATTATAATCATTTGAGAAGTACAACCACAAGTCCACAGAAGAACAAATCATTGTGTGACTCCTAAGTTTATTTCCATATGATGGTTATGCACGTTACTCGCATAAAAAGGTTGGATGGAAACGTGGTTACTGATACATGGTGAATTTACTTCATGCTTTCATTATGTAAAATCTTTTTTAACCATTCAGTAATTGAAAATTGATTCAACACTGTCAGAAACTGCCACTTCAGAGCCTGTGATGAAACGTCATGGCACAGGAAGTAGCTGAGCACATGCAGGTAACTGCCAAAATAAAGGAAACACCAACATAAAGCGTTTTAAGGGTGTTGGGCCACCACCAGCCCCAAGACAGCTTCAATCTACAGTGGGGAGAACAAGTATTTGATACACTGCCGATTTTGCAGGTTTTCCTACTTACAAAGCATGTAGAGGTCTGTAATTTTTATCATAGGTACACTTCAACTGTGAGAGACGGAATCTAAAACACAAATCCAGAAAATCACATTGTATGATTTTTAAATAATTAATTTGCATTTTATTGCATGACATAAGTATTTGATCACCTACCAACCAGTAAGAATTCCGGCTCTCACAGCCCTGTTTAGTTTTTCTTTAAGAAGCCCTGCTGTTCTCCACTCATTACCTGTATTAACTGCACCTGTTTGAACTCGTTACCTGTATAAAAGACACCTGTCCACACACTCAATCAAACAGACTCCAACTCTCCACAATGGCCAAGACCAGAGAGCTGTGTAAGGACATCAGGGATAAAATTGTAGACCTGCACAAGGCTGGGATGGGCTACAGGACAATAGGCAAGCAGCTTGGTAAGAAGGCAACAACTGTTGGCGCAATTATTAGAAAATGGAAGAAGTTCAAGATGATGGTCAATCACCCTCGGTCTGGGGCTCCATGCGAAATCTCACCTCATGGGGCATCAATGATCATGAGGAAGGTAAGGGATCAGCCAGAACTACACAGCAGGACCTGGTCAATGACCTGAAGAGAGCTGGGACCACAGTCTCAAAGAAAACCATTAGTAACACACTACGCCGTCATGGATTAAAATCCTGCAGCGCACGCAAGGTCCCCCTGCTCAAGCCAGCGCATGTCCAGGCCGTCTGAAGTTTGCAAATGACCATCTGGATGACCCAGAGGAGGAATGGGAGAAGGTCATGTGGTTGATGAGACAAAAATAGAGCTTTTTGGTCTAAACTCCACTCGCCGTGTTTGGAGGAAAAAGAAGGATGAGTACAACCCCAAGAACACCATCCCAACCGTGACGCATGGAGGTGGAAACATCATTCTTTGGGGATGCTTTTCTGCAAAGGGGACAGGACGACTGCACCGTATTGAGGGGAGGATGGATGGGGCCATGTATCGCAAGATCTTGGCCAACAACCTCCTTCCTCAGTAAGAGCATTGAAGATGGGTCGTGGCTGGGTCTTCCAGCATGACAACCACCCGAAACACACAGCCAGGGCAACTAAGGAGTGGCTCCGTAGAAGCATCTCAAGGTCCTGGAGTGGCCTAGCCAGTCTCCAGACCTGAACCCAATAGAAATCTTTGGAGGGAGCTGAAAGTCCGTATTGCCCAGCGACAGCCCCGAAACCTGAAGAAGGTCTGTATGGAGGAGTGGGCCAACATCCCTGCTGCAGTGTGTGCAAACCTGGTCAAGAACTACAGGAAACGTATGATCTCTGTAATTGCAAACAAAGGTTTCTGTACCAAATATTAAGTTCTGCTTTTCTGATTGTATTCAAATACTTATGTCATGCAATAAAATGCAAATGAATTACTTAAAAATCATACAATGTGATTTTCTGGATTTTTGTTTTAGAGTCCGTCTCTCACAGTTGAAGTGTACCTATGATAAAAATGACAGACCTCTACATGCTTTGTAAGTAGGAAAACCTGCAAAATCGGCAGTGTATCAAATACTTGTTCTCCCCACTGTACCTTGGCATAGATTTTAAAAGGGTCTGGAACTCTATTGGAAGGATGCGACACCATTCTTCCACGAGAAATTCCATAATTTGGTGTTTTGTTGATGGGGGTGTAAAACGCTGTCTCATCCCATAATCAAATCAAATTTTATTGGTCACATACACATATTTAGCAGATATTATTGAGGGTGTAGCGAAATGCTTGCGTTTCTAGCTCCTGCGGTGCAGTAATATCTAACAATTCACAACAATACACACAGATCTAAAAGTAAAATAATGGAATTAAGAAATATATAAAAATTAGGACGAGCAATGTCGGAGTCCAGTCCGGAGTATAAATATATATATATGATGTGATGGAATGTATATTATGGACAGTATGTGGAAATAATATTTTGTGTATCTGTAGAATACGTAGAGTAGAATAGTACATACAGCAATAGTAGAATAGGATGGCATTGACTAGAATACAGTATATAAACACATATGAAATTAGTAATACAGCATGTAAACATTATTAAAGTGACCAGTGATTCCATGTCTATGTACATAGGGCAGCAGCCTCTAAGGTGCAGGGTTGAGTAACCGGGTGGTTGCCGGCAAGTGACTAAGTTCAGAGCAGGGTACTGTGTGGAGGCCGGCTAGTGAAGCCTATTTAACAGTCTGGTGGCCTTGAGATTGAAAAAAACCCACTTCTGTCTCTTGGTCCCAGTTTTGATGCAAGTAAACCCCCTATGCTCCTTTGAGACCCTGCTTTCAAAGTCACTGAGATCTCTTCTTCTAGCCATGGTAGCCAAAATAATGGTCAACTGGGCATTTTTATACATGACCCTAAGCATGATGGGATGTTAACTGATTAATTAACTCAGGAACCACACCTGTGTGGAAGCACCTGCTTTCAATACACTTTGTATCCCTCATTTACTCAAGTGTTTCCTTTATTTTAGCAGTTACCTGTAGTTTTCTGTGGTTTTCGTGGCATGTCATACTCTTTTTGGTCAGACAGAATCAGATACATGGACTACATATAGTAAGACAGAGGGGCGCTGTTTTGCTCAATCAGATGCTTTTTCTGGTGCGAAATTTAAGGAAAGTTGGCGAGTGCACTGTTCGGATCAATGTTTTATATACTGTATACACTAGATGACTGACATTGGTTTGGATGTTGGAATAATTTTGGATAAACTTGCAAAGGTAACCAACTTTTCTGTCACCGGCCCTGTTTGTTTACTGTCTAACAGAGACCAATTTAAGTACTTACTCTTCAACTTCCTTTTTCGTCCTATGTTGTTGCACAAACCACAAAACACTCCCTTATGACACAGCTGCAATATGTAACTTTTTGGGCGACCACAACAAATTCACATAGAGTGTGAGTTATAGATCTGTCATTCTCATTGACAGCAAGTCTAAGAAGAGCTGGTCATGGGTGCACCTCAGCCACGCTCAAGGTACTAAATGATATCATAACCGCCATCGATAAAAGACAGTACTGTGCAGCCGTCTTCATCGACCTGGCCAATGCTTTCGACTCTGTCAATCACTGTATTCTTATCGGCAGATTCAATAGCCTTTTTTCTCAAATGACTGCCTCGCCTGGTTCACCAACTACTTCGCAGACAGAGTTCAGTGTGTCAAATCTGAGGGCCTGTTGTCCGGACCTCTGGCAGTCTCTATGGGGGTACCACAGGGTTCAATTCTCGGGCCGACTCTTTTCTCTGTATATATCAATGATGTCGCTCTTGCTGCGGGTGATTCCCTGATCCACCTCTATGCAGACGACACCATTCTGTATACTTCTGGCCCTTCTTTGGACACTGTGTTAACTAACCTCCAAACGAGCTTCAATGCCATACAACACTCCTTCCATGGCCTCCAACTGCTCTTAAACGCTAGTAAAACCAAATGCATGCTTTTCAACCGTTCGCTGCCCGCACCCACCCGCCGACTAGCATCACTACTCTGGACGGTTCTGACCTAGAATACGTGGACAACTACAAATACCTAGGTGTCTGGCTAGACGGTAAACTCTCCTTCCAGACTCATATCAAACATCTCCAATCCAAAATCAAATCTAGAATCAGATTTGTATTTCGCAACAAAGCCTCCTTCACTCAAACTTACCCTAGTAAAACTGACTATCCTACCGATCCTCGACTTCGTATCCAGTCATCTACAAAATAGCTTCCAATACTCTACTCAGCAAACTGGATGCAGTCTATCACAGTGCCATCCGTTTTGTTACCAAAGCCCCTTATACCACCCACCACTGCGACCTGTATGCTCTAGTCGGATGGCCCTCGCTACATATTTGTACTGGCTCCAGGTCATCTATAAGTCTATGCTAGGTAAAGCTCCGCCTTATCTCAGCTCACTGGTCACGATAACAACACCCATCCGTAGCACGAGCTCCAGCAGGTATATCTCACTGGTCATCCCCAAAGCCGCCAACACCTCCTTTGGCCGCCTTTCCTTCCAGTTCTCTGCTGCCAGTCACTGGAACGAATTGCAAAAATCGCTGAAGCTGGAGACCTACATTTCCCTCACTAACTTTAAACATCAGCTATCTGAGCAGCTAACCGATCGCTGCAGCTGTACATAGTCCATCTGTAAATAGCCCACCCAATCTACCTACCTCATCCCCATATTGTTTTTATTTACTTTTTTGCTCTTTTGCACACAAGTATTTCTACTTGCACATCATCATCTGCTCATCTATCCCTCCAGTGTTAATCTGCTAAATTGTAATTACTTTGCTACTATGGCCTATTTATTGCCTTACCTCCTCACGCCATTTGCACACACTGTATATAGACTTTCTTTTTTTTCTATTGTGTTATTGACTGTACGTTTGTTTATTCCATGTGTAACTCTGTGCTGTTGTTTGTGTCACACTGCTTTGCTTTATCTTGGCCAGGTCGCAGTTGTAAATGAGAACTTGTTCTCAACTAGCTTACCTGGTTAAATAAAGGTGAAATAAAAGTGGTAGATCTGTTCTATGTACGGCATTTCTATGCTTCCCGTTATTAAGTTTTGTTTTTGCGTCTTTTACTTTCGGTATTGTACACCAGCTTCAAACAGATAAAAATACAATATTTTGGGTTATTGAAAATATATTTCACAGCGGTTTAGATGGTACAATGATTCTCTACACTTTACTTGATTGTTTTGTCACAAACTGAAATTAGGCGAACTATTATAATTTTAGCAACCAGGAACTGGAAGAGCGATGTCTGCATATTGCATCTTTAAAAGGAAAGATTGGTTGTGGTTTGCAGGCAACTTCACATTCAGAACAGTCTTTGGGGAATAATTTATCTTCCATTCCTGGATCTTAACTTCAGTGAACCCATTGTACTTACTAAAGTGACAATGCATTGAGAGAGAGAAAGAGTTAGGGAAGGAATGAGTGTGTAATCGGGATGCTGATACATTATGTGAACACCTCTCTGTCATTTGTGTTTGTAGGCTTCATCATTAACAAGTGTAAGTGTGTCCCTTGTCCCGATGGCTACTACTGGTACAAGCTTAATGGCCGTCCTAAGTGTGACTTCTGTACTGAAGCCTGCTCAGGTAACTTTTAGAGTTAGGCATTACCTTGTGTTAGTTCATTCCTCTACACAATAGACATCATAACCATAATTTGTAGTTTAACTCAAGGTAACAATAGTTTCATATAAAATGCTGTCGTTATTTTACTTTAGTTGAATAGAGTGGATAAACATATTCAGAGCAAATGTCTCATTGATAATTTGTGTGTTTGTGTGTCTTGTCTTTGTTGGTGGGCAAAGTTGATCGGCACTTGACACAGGTGAAGGAATGCCACCGGGACTCAAACCGTGAGTGCCACTGTGACAGGGGATTTTTCTGTGCCAGCACTGCCCAATATACCTGCAGGAGGTGTAAACCGTGCGTTTCTGGCACCTTCTCCAACACAGCAAACCTAGCCATGTCCTGCAAACCCCACACAGTGTGAGTCCACAGCTACAGAACACTGGTACTGGGCACCACATGCACTGTACTGATTCACATGTTGTCTACCTATAAATATCTCAAATATGATGCTGTAGCTCCTTTTACTGGATTTGAGTCATTTGAAACTAACAATTGTACCCAAGGCCTACTTTTACAGTAAATGAAATGATTATTAGTACTAGTAGTATCGAACACTGTACTTTCTCATTTATATAAACAAGTTATCTCCTGGCTTCTCTCCTACCAGTTGTGGCCATAAGGGAATGACCATGGTAACAGAGGGCACTGCCTCTCAGGATCGTGTGTGTGCCCAGACTTCCCCCGCCTCCCCTACAACTACTGCACCTCCACCTGCTCATAGCTCAAAGATGTCCCTTCGTTCTGCTATATCCAGTGGGGTCAGCACCAACAGAGAACTCCTCATCACGAGATCCGCATCTCAACTGGTTTTGTCTCCTGAGGGTATGGCTCTTAGAAAAGCTTTCTCATACTTGAGTGAAATCCAAGCATTTCCTGCTCTGTTCCCTGGAGCGTTTTAACAAGCTTCACCAGTCAAGTACTAGAGGTCTTGTTGTCCCGTGACGTCACCCTGCCATTTAATCACACATGTTGTCTATTTATTCCAGACTATCCTACAGCCCCAATGTACAAATCTGTAGACCGTTCATCAGCCGTTCTCATCAGGTCCTCTCTGTTCCAAGCCAGGAGAGACCCCTCCATCTCCCTCCCAACAAAGCTCACCACCAGGAGAAAGCCCTGCAAGGTGGACAGTGACACCTCACCTGCAGAGTCTGCCTCTGCACCCCCCCTTACCACAAAAGACAATGGTATAGTTCTCAAAAGACTAGAGTATCCCCTATCTCAATTTCTACTAGATGTGACAATTCATCATTCTTTCAGAAATTAATTTGTAGTTGGTGTAGTCCCTTAAATGATCTGTTATATTCAGTGAAAGTAACATAACACTGACAGGTTCACCACTACAGCCTGCTTCTGTCTCTCTGTTCACCCCAGACTCACCTCATCTCCCAGTCCCAGCCTCTAGACAGAGCCCTCCCAGTCTCCCTTTGCTGCTGCTGATAGTTGTGCTCCTAGGGGTCACTCTGCTGCTGGTTGGTTACTTTGTGGGGTGTAGGAGGAGGTCACTGGAGTCCATGCACAAGTGGAAAGGTGAGAGAGTAAAGTGGTTAGATAACAAACACATATGCAGTGGTGCATGGAATTTTTATATAAGACACAGTAAGTAAATAAATACACTAGCAACAATTATTGACAAAGCGAACACTAACACCACCTATACTCCCCTGCAGGGGGAGACAGTGAAACATTGTGTGTATACATACGTGGAAAAACAATGTATTTTGATTACTATTATACTCAGTCTAAGACTTGACCACTTATAAAGATAATTTTGATTCCTTTAGGTCCAATATTTGGGAAATATGTGAGTACAGTACTTATTCTCTATTTGCATAAAGTTTAAATCAAACTACTGTCTATTGTTGCTAGAAGTATAAATGTTGACTTCTCTACCTTGGGACGACCAGATTTGTAAGGAAAGTCTAAGAGGGAGCTATAAAGCGTGGGAGTGCCAGCCTTGTCCTGCTGCCCTACAGACGGCTTCCTATAAGCAGGCCAAGCTGCCACAGGAGAGAATCCCACACCTGGAGGCCCAGCATCTTCTGGGGAGGGAGACTGGGGGAGATCCTAGACGGGAGGGTACAGGGTCGCAACCTCCAGGGGGCATGCAGAATGTCTCAGTAGACCCCTCTGGAGGAGAAAACATTAGCAACATAGTGGGTAGGTGTAGTGCATCACTCTGCACTGTTACTGATTTATTAAATGCATGAATGTCATATTATTACACTGTATCTTATGTTTGTGTGATGTGCAGACACATTTGGAGAGACATATTTTCTGCTACATTGTCCAATAACTAGGGCCTAGAGCCCTCAAACTCAACTCTGGGCCTCAAAACGCTGGAACTTTTTTTCATAGTTGCCCTTTAATCAGGGATTGATTTAGACCTGAGACACCAGGTGGATGCAATTCATTATCAGGTAGAATAGAAAACCAGCAGGCTCGGACCTCGTAGGGTAAGAGTTGATTACCCCTGGCCTATAGGGCCGGGAAAACTCAGGTCTGGAAAAATGTGACTCCATGTTCTGCGCAAGGAAGTGAGTTTTTTTTTCACATGCGTCCGAGTTCACATTACCCTTTCCAGTTATTTTCTTTGGCCGTGAGTTGAGACATACTTCTTCTAGTTTGAACTTCCTGTTAATGTTTCCCTGCCAAGAAACAGTAGCACCAGTGCAGTGCATACTTTAAATCAGGGTCAGAGGTTAATTTAGTGAGGATACAGGAAGCCAGAATCATGCATACAAAAACAGAAGCATATGCTGCTGAGTGATGCCAGCTTTTCACTTCCTCTCTGTCATATTGTTAATTTATTACACTACTAAGTCCACCAGGTTTTACATCAGCATTTACTGTGCATAATATATATGAATTTGTCACCTGTTTCAATAGTTTAATCTAATAATGTTTGTGCTTGTTGGTGTTTGATTCAGGGTCCATATACATCTACTCTCCAGGGACGGTTGTCCTGGGATCCAACAAATCAGAGAGGGAGGGGGATCAAGGGGAGAGTAGAGGAGAGGGCTGTCCCCTCACCAGCAAGCCCCAGCAGGAGTCCTCCTACCCCCTCCCTTGGGGCTCCGCTCTGGGGCCAGAGAGAATGAGTATGCCGAAAGATACCTGCAAAGAGCTGAGCTACCCTGTCCCAGCCACCAGCAATTGAAAACTAGAAAAAAATTGAAATTGAGGATTCATTTAGGGAAGAGTGTGAGGGGGAGCAAGTTCAGTCAATATCATACGATCTCTGGGAGAGTGGAGACTGAATATTATTTGCTACTGTAAAGACAGACTGAATTGCAAAATCCACAGGGGTCTATGGGCCTTCTATTATTAAAGAGTGACAACTTGTTTGAACTGTATGTTATGGTCTTACTTCACAGCAGCAGTACTGGGACAGTACCTAAGAGAGGAATGTGTGTTCTGTTTGATATGCGGTGATGACGCTGTGAGTTGGAGTTTCCCATGCTAGGGTACATCTTCACAATGGCGCCAGACAGTGTGAGAGCTGCCCTCAGCGTTCTGCTCAAATTAAACTGTATCAACCACAGAAACCATAAAGACAAGCACTTCATACGAGGTGTGAAGTAACTTCAATAACCATGATAGTTGGGGTGTAAAGAGCATACCATTTTCATTGTGAAGTTATACATGGACTGTCTGGGCAATTTATACTCAAACATAGCCATGTTCAGCATAGGGCATATTTTAATTTTAATCATTTTAATGACAGCATCACATGATGACAATTCTACAAGGCTACTGCCTTAATGTCCTCTTACAGGGATGAGCAATAATCATACAATTCTCTTTCAAAGAAAATTATCCACATTTGCAGACATGAAGCCGCATATAATTGCTATGTTATCAGTAGCCTACATTTGGTCACAAGCATTGTTCTGTGAATTTATGTTCAAGACATTGCTAAACAGTAAACTACATGTATGATCTCCAGTCTGTTCCTTGACAGAAATAGGAGAATATCAAATTAGGTGTCAAATGAAAGCTAAGGGTCTATATTTTTGGTAAATGAAGGCATAGATACATTTTTCAACCATTTCCATCTTAAAAGCTAGGCATAAGTAAAGGCATTGATTTCTGGACAAACCAATGGAAAGGGGGTCTTAGAAAACATATACAAGAAAAAGTCTTAAAAGGTATAGGAAATGCATCAAAACACAAAATTGTTTCCTTCTGTAAATTTAAGAAATATTGTCTTGTGCCTTGTAATTCCGTTACCCAAAACCCACATACTGTGTCGTTAAGATATTTTCTAATTTCTCTCCCTCATGAGGATGGAGGATAATGAAAGTTCCTAGAAGTAACAAGTATGTATTTCCCGTGTCACTACTTATATTTTAATTGTATCTTTATATTTAACTCTGAATTGTTGGAAAAAGACCGATAAGTAAGCATTTCACTGTTAATAATCTACACCTGTGGTTTACGAAGCATCTGACAAATACATCGATTTGATGTTTGAGATTTTGTTTAGGAATTAGGAATTATTATGTGTTTAGAAGTCGTAATTCCGTTACTAAATGGATAACTGCTGAAAGTAGAAAGACGCCCTCTGTTTCCTCAAACACTCAGCATTTCAAGGAAACGCTCACTTATCTTCCCGTCGGGGCGGTAATTCGAGCATTCTTCTGTAGGCTAGGCAATCTATGCGGTTTCAGTATTATATGGACTATTTCCTCAAGATCTTAAAGGGGCAATAATAATTGTATCAATCATGATACTAAGCACTGTAAGTGGCATCCTTACAGTAAGGATTCTTCTCGCGATCATGGTTCAGCCTGTTGAGAACACGGTAAGTGTCCTGCGGACTTTAAGGAAAGTTGAGTTGAGCGACCAAAAGAAGCGAGACAATGGTGTAATGGGGGAGGGGGCGGGGTAATGCAAAACGCTACAAAAAAAAACGTTTACTCCAAACGGAAAATGCAAACGACAGTTTTTATAGGACAAATGCAGGTAGGTTCAGTGTTAACAGAGGCGTGTATTCAAATAAATTGACCAAACAAAATATGAAATAATGTATCTTTCGTGTCTCTGTGTTTCATAATGTTCTTTCATTTCGCAAGAGGCTGAATGTATCTCACAGGAGGAAGCGAACGAAACAGCGCCCCTGTGTAGGCCATCTATCTGATGCTGTCTGGTCCAAACGAAACGGGTATTACATTGTTGCCGCCATAGCATTGTAGGCAAGGGATGCCAGCGAGCATTTCGCCTCCCTTGATAATAAAATTATACAAAATTAGCCAATCAGCGTTAAGCTAAACTGAGCGAGCGAGCTCAACTGTGAATGGTCCTGGCACACCAAAAAAAAGGTGTCCAGGGAAGCCAGCTTGGATTTTGGCATCACTCCTATCATATCCCATTGAGAGCATACATCACTGACAGAAAAACTTTAATTGTTGCATCTCGTTCTGTTGTTGTCCTCCAGTGGATAGCCAGCTAGCTAGCTACAATTGTCCCTTTCCTAAATTAGCCATGGATGGAGTTAGGGATTTGGACTTGTGGTTTAACCTAATTCTCTGTACTGGCCAATGATTATAATTGCGATTTTGATCCAACCATTAATTCATCAATTGTTGTCCCCCTGGCCTGAGAGGATGGAAGTTCAATATGTAGCTAGATGTAGAAGGCTAATGTTAACAAGCTAATGTTGCCCTTGAATGGAAGTTAGGCTAGCGAGCATGCATTTTAGCCAGGTAGCCTAGGACAACAAAAAATTAAAAGTGTACTGTATGACAGAGTGATAGACCGTTTTGTCAACATGAAAGAGAGGAGGATGGCATTGGCGTTTCTCTACAAGTAGGGTGAGTAAACATGTTTTTCTACTTGCACAACATACACACACAAATCAAAACCATGGACAGCCACATCATATTTAGCTTACCTTGATTGGAGTAAATAGTTTTTGGTATCTTTCAGTTGTCACTATATTACAATAAGAAGAGGTGATTTGATGATGTTAAAATGGTGGAGGCAGCTCCTGTTTTCTTTGCGACTTCGTTAATAGTTTTTTATTTCATTTTATATTATATTTAACTAGGCAATTCAGTTAAGAACAAATTCTTATTTACAATGCCTAACCCAGACCACACTGGGCCAATTGTGCGCCGCCACTATGGGACTTTGTTGTGATACAGCCTGGAATCAAACCAGGGTCTGTAGTGACGCCTCTAGCACTGAGATGCAGTGCCTTAGACCGCTGTGCCACCCCGGAGTCCTAAATTAATAGTTGTTTAGTGGTCCAAAAATGTCGGAAACATATACTTGTAGGTCATGTAACTAACAGTCTGTTACTGAACAGAATCCGGTACCTCTCAGTTTTGGTTTCGTTCCTGAACCCATTTACCAGGATCCGGTATCTCTCCTGGCATTAAAAATACTTTTCACTGTTTGCAATGTAAAAATTATAATAAAAGCAATCAAAGTTAGTCTAATTCAATTTGGCTCCTCTGTAATTCACCTGGCTGCCCTCTAAAAAACGTAATGTGAAAACGTGCATGATAATTGATTCTTGTTGTGCGGGCCTGGGTTTATGATTTGCGCAACATTGTAGCCTATATAGAACATCGTGTGGCCATTGCTGTGGAAAGAGAGAAGCGCGTTGTATCTCGCAGAGAACTAGAATGAGATTCACTTTCTACGATCTCTCCCTCTCTCTACTCTGATAGACATGAGCCTGCTACTCTCATCTCTCCAGCGTTGCACTTCATCATTTATTTCCTTATAGAATCATAGCAGAACGAAGGGGTTCTGGAGGTGCTGCAGCACCCAAGATACATTGAAAAATACATTTGCCCGAGTTATAGATTACTGTTGTCTGTTAAGAAATAAATTAAATAAATCCGAATACCACACCAGGAGCAGGCCTACAATTTAGCCCCAGATGGTCAATGGTTAATTTTTTTAATTACCTAGCTGTGGATCAGTAGCGGATTTAGGTATAGGCGTTATGGGCAGCCGCCCAAGGGGGCATCTTGCCGGGGGCGTCACGGGGAGCCCGCGCAAAAAAAATCAGAATGATGTCATTTGCGCAATCGGTTTTCTATTGCTCATTTGCACTTCACGACAATGATATCATGTCACCGTTGTTTGAATGTTAAATGACGAGACAGAGGCATTGATGCGAGTAACCAGTCTTGATCAGTACATTGCAATACATCCGGGTATCTCAAGCACACCGGTAAAAACACTGGAGTTGCAGTAATGAACATTTACCAACAGATGGCATCACTGTGCCATTTTACACCCATAACATATTCCTTTTGAAAAATAGGACAGGAGCTGTCAATTCACAAATAAAACAAACCTAGTAATAATTTCCAACATGAACCGTTTCGTTTTTTTCCCCCTCAGGTAACAACTTAACACATTTTGATACTTGCTTTACTTTTATCTCTGTCTGTCAACAATCCATAATGGGAAACCTACACATTAAGTCTTTTTGGTGGCTGGGACAGACGCCCGCAGCGTGAAAAGACAGGGGGCTTGTCTGCGAGGCCTGCGTGTTCCCGGCACCTGACTGTCTAAGGAGAGTATTGATGGGCGAGGGAGCGGCCGACCTGTGATCCCCTGGCTCTTCGCCCAGTGCCTCAGGCCCCATGTGACTTGACCTGTGATCCCCTGGCTCTTCGCCCAGTGCCTCAGGCCCCATGGGACTTCGCTGGGGTTCCTTCTTTTGTCATGCGACCCCTATGAACATCATGGTTCTGAGTAGGTGCTGGCTCAGCAATCCGAAGGTCAACCCTGTTATGATGGTACAGTGATCCATTCATTTCGACCAAGTAGGAGCGTGGTGCCACTTTCTGTACACAGGATCCGAGTCTCCAGAGGCCCGTCCAGTCCCCTGGTAGTGGCTTCATTCGCACCGTTTCACCCACCCTGAGCTCAGGTAAGTCTTTTGCTGATTTGTCGTAGATGAACTTGGAGACCTGTCTTCTGTGACGTAACCTCACCAGCACGTCTGTCACCACACATGGCTCCAGGAGAGTGCTGGCTACTGGCAGAGCTGCTTTTAAGCGGCGTGCCATGAGACGCTGGGCCGGGCTGCTATCCATGCTTTCTGTCGGGGTATTGCGCCACTGCAGGATTGCTTTCCAGGCATCTTTGCCCTCTCGCAGAGCTTTTTTGCAGAGGTTCTTTGCGATTTTGACTGCCGACTCCGCCTTCCCATTCGCTTTTGGGTGTCATGGTGATGAGGTGACGTGCTCGAATTCCCATTCTGCAGCTAATTTTCGGAACTCAAATCCGGATAATTGGAGTTCATTATCTGAAATTACCCTATCTGGCTGGCCATAGCGGGCAAACTGAGCCTTGCAGCGTTTGATCGTTGTCTCTGCTGAGAGGTCGGGGAGGAGGTCAATCTCCCAGAAGTCTGAATAATGATCGACTACCAGCAGAAAGTCTTTGCCACTGTGCTGGAAGAGATCTAGTCTTACTATCTGCCAGGGGCGCATCGGTAGCTTGTGGGACATCATCGTCTCTCTCTGTTGCTCAATGGCATATTCATTGCAGATTGTGCATTTACTGACATAGTCTTTGATTTCACTCTGCATTCCTGGCCAATACAGTGTGTCACGTGTTTGTCTGTAACAGGCCTCACCTCCTATGTGACTTGAGTGCACTCGCGCCAACATCTCAGGGTGCAGAGACCGGGGAATAATGACTCTCTGACCCTTGAATATTACTCCGTTTTGAACACTGAGCTCCTCTTTGACTGGCCAATATTCTCTGACGGCTAAAGCAGTTTCTTCCTTGCAGTCGGGCCAGCCCATCAMAATCACAGACCTCAATGCCTGGAGTTGCTCYTCCCTGTCTGTGTGCTGRCTGATTTGTATKAGGRGCTGGTCCGTAACATTGAGGTAGTCAGCCTGGTTGATGTGTTCAACATCCACTTGCTCTGTTTGTAAGCTGCACGCTGCGTGTTGTTCATGCATGGAGCGTGTGTGTYTGCCTGATGCAGTAGCCCTGCTGAGCGTGTCACTCACATACATCTCTGGCRCTGGCTTATACACRYCCTTGAGGTTYTAGTTTTGTAGGGCCAGTAYCATGCTCTGCAGTRGTTTRGGGGCATTCAGYAGAGGCTTGCTGAATATAGCAATAAGGGGCTTGTGATKTGTCTCTGCYGTAATYTTGTCGRGCCCCTACAGGTAGTGGTGGAASCGTMGGCATGCAAACACAATGCTGAGGCACTCCTTCTCTATCTGGGCATAGTTCTGCTCTGTTGGAGTGAGTGCCCTAGAGGCGAATGCCACAGGCTGGCTCTCCTGCATGAGGCAACAGCCAAGTCCATACTGGCTCAAATCACTCTGAATCGTGACAGGTTTTGACACATCGTAGTATCGTAGTACTGGTGTCTGGGTGACCAGTTGTTTTATTTCCCTCACCGCTGCGTCGTGTTTTGGGAGCCAATGCCAGATGGTGTCCTTGTCCATGAGCCTCCTTAGTGGCTCACACACTTCAGAGAGCCGCGGTAGGAACTTGGCCAGGTAAGTGACGAATCCGATGAAGCGCTGCACCGCCTTCACGTCAGATGGGGGGGTGGGCATTTCCAAGACAGCCTTCACTTTTTCAGGATACGCCTTCAATCCGGTGGAGGACAAGATGTTCCCATGAAAGCGGACCTCTGGCACTTTAAACTGAAGATTTTTTATGTTTAGCCTTGGCTTAACCTGTATGCATCTGACCATCAGGGCCAGCAGCTTGGCGTCATGGTCACATTCTGCCTCCTCATCACTGTCTCCACAGCCCACTACGAGGATGTCATCTGCTATAGGTTCCACGCCACCGAGTTCCATCAACAGCTCGTGCTGTTTCCGCTGATACACCTCTGGCGCCACGGAGACACCAAACGGAAGCTTCAACCACCTCTTCCTGCCCCAGGGTGTCCAAAAGGTGGTCATGTAGCTGCTGGGCTCGTCGAGCTTGCACTGCAGGAAGGCATCTCTGGCGTCCACGAGCGTGAAGACTCTGGCCTTCGGGAGCTTGTAAAGAACATCCTCCAACGTGGGCATAATGTAATGTGAACATCGCAGAGCCCGGTTGAAGTGTTTAGGATCAATGCATATTCGTAGCTTGTCTGGTTTCTTGATGATAACCATATTACTTATCCAGTCTGTAGGCTCGGTGACGGATATGATGTGGCCATCTGCTTCATATTTGTCAAGCTGAGCCGTCGTAGCTGCTTTCATGGCCACTGGTACATTGTGGGGTGCACACTGGACAGGCTGGATTGCTGCGTCCAACTCAAACTTTTATTATTAAGTAACAAAACCTGAACAGTCTTTCACATTTTTATAGTGATAAGGTACAGTACATGACCAAAAGTATGTGGACACCTGCTCGTAGAACATCTCATGCCAAAATCACGGTCATTAAAATGGAGTTGGTCCCCCCTTTGCTGCTATAACAGCCTCCGCTTTTCTGGGAAGGCTTTCTAATAGATGTTGGAACATTGCTGTGGGGACTTGCTTCCTTCCATTCAGCCACAAGAGCATTAGTGAGGTCAGGCACTGATGTTGGGTGATTAGGCCTGGCTTGCAGTCAGCGTTCCAATTAATCCCAAATGTGTTCGATGGAGGTTGAGGTCAGGGCTCTGTGCAGGCCAGTCAAGTTCTCACACAGCAATCTCGAAAAACCATTTCTGTATGGACCTCGCTTTGTGCACAGGAGCATTGTCATGCTAAAACAGGAAAGGGCCATCCCCGACTGTTGCCACAAAGTTGGAAGCACAGAATCGTCTAGAATGTCATTGTATGTGTGGCTGAAAAATCCAGCTCTTTGGTCATTTTCCAGTACCCATGTTGGAGAGTCTCCGGTCGCCTAGTAATTTTCCAGTGCCCATACTATTTTCTTTGGAAGTAGGAAGAAGAAGCAGTATAAGGTTAAACATTAGACATATCTAAACAGAATAAAGGTCGAAACCATATGGAAGTGCAGGAGTGGTCCAACACAGAGTTAAGCATTAGACATAAAGAAACAGAACTACAGTTGAAGTCGGAAGTTTACATACACCTTAGCCAAATACATTTAAACTCAGTTTTTCACAATTCCTGACATTCAATCCGAGTAAAAATTCCCTGTCTTAGGTCAGTAAGGATCACCACTTTATTTTAAGAATGTGAAATGTCAGAATAATAGTAGAGAGAATGATTTATTTCAGCTTTTATTTCTTTCATCACATTCCCAGTTGGTCAGAAGTTTACATACACTCAATTAGTATTTGGTAGCATTGCCTTTAAATTGTTTAACTTGCCTCAAACGTTTTGGGTAGCCTTCCACAAGCTTCCCACAATAAGTTGGGTGAATTTTGGCCCATTCCTCCTGACAGAGCTGGTGTAACTGAGTCAGGTTTCTAGGCCTCCTTGCTCACACACGCTTTTTCAGTTCTGCCCACAACTTTTATATAGGATTGAGGTCAGGGCTTTGTGATGGCCACTCCAGTACCTTGACTTTGTTGTCCTTAAGCCATTTTGCCAAAACTTTGGAAGTTTGCTTGAGGTCATTGTCCATTTGGAAGACACATTTGCAACCAAGCTTTAACTTCCTGACTGATGTATTGAGATGCTGCTTCAATGTATCCACATAATTTTCCTCCCTCATGAGGCCATCTATTTTGTGAAGTGCACCAGTCCCTCCTGCAGCAAAGCACCCTCACAACATGATGCTGCCACACCCGTGCTTCACGGTTGGGATGGTGTTCTTCGGCTTGCAAGCCTCCCCCTTTTTCCTCCAAACATAATGATGGTCATTATGGCCAAACAGTTGTATTTTTGTTTCATCAGACCAGAGGACATTTCTCCAAAAAGTACGATATTTGTCCCAATGTACAGTTGCAAACCACGTAGTCTAGCTTTTTTATGGTGGTTTTGGAGCAGTGGCTTCTTCTTTGCTGAGTGGCCTTTCAGGGTATGTCGATATAGGACTCGTTTTACTGTGGATATAGTTACTTTTGTACCCGTTTCCTCCAGCTTCTTCACAAGGTCCTTTGAGGTTGTTTCTGGGATTGAATTGTGCTTTTCACACAAGTACGTTTATCTTTAGGAGACAAAATGAGCCTCCTTCCTGAGCGGTATGACGGCTGCGTGGTCCCATGGTGTTTATACTTGCGTACTATTGTTTGTACAGATGAACGTGGTACCTTCAGGCGTTTCGAAATTGCTCCCAAGGATGAATCAGACTTTGGAGGTCTACAATTTCTTTTCTGAGGTCTTGGCTGATTTCTTTTGATTTCCCCATGATGTCAAGCAAAGAGGCACTGAGTTTGAAGGTAGGCCTTGAAATACATCACAGGTACACCTCCAATTGACTCAAATGATATCAATTGTGATACAGTGAATTATAAGTGAAATAATATGTCTGTAAACAGTTGTTGGAAAAATGACTTGTGTCAAGCACAAAGTAGATGTCCTAACCGACTTGCCAAAACTATAGTTTGTTAACAAGAAAATTGTGGAGTGGTTGAAAAACGAGTTTTAATGACTCTAACCTAAGTGTATGTGTAACGGATGTGAAATGGCTAGCTAGTTAGCGGTGGTGCGCGCTAATAGCCTTTCAATCGGTGACGTCACCTGCTCTGAGACCTTGAAGTAGTGGTTCCCCTTGCTCTGCAAGGGCCGCGGCTTTTGTGGAGCGATGGGTAACGATGCTTCGTGGGTGACTGTTGTCTGTGTGGCAGAGGGTCCCTGGTTCGCGCCCGGGTCGGGGCGAGGGACGGACTAAAGTAATATTGTTACATTGGTGCCGTGACCCGGATTACTGGTTGCTGCGGAAAAAGGAGGAAGGTTGAAAGGGGGGTGAGTGTAACGGATGTGAAATGGCTAGCTAGTTAGCGGTGGTGCGCGCTAATAGCCTTTCAATCGGTGACGTCACTTGCTCTGAGACCTTGAAGTAGTGGTTCCCCTTGCTCTGTAAGGGCCGCGGCTTTTGTGGAGCGATGGGTAACGATGCTTTGTGGGTGACTGTTGTTGATGTGTGCAGAGGGTCCCTGGTTCGCGCCCGGGTCGAGGCGAGGGGACGGAGTAAAGTTAAACTGTTACATATGTAAACTTCCGACTTCAACTGTAAGTGGTATCTATGTGAATAAGCTAAGTTGAGCCAACAACGACCAGACTGTTTGGAGCCACATAGAATCTAGTCAAGGCAACTGCAGGGTACATAGGTTAGTCATTTCCAAGTGACACAGATCTGAACTGGTGTGGGACAGTGACTATGCATTTTTACCAACCAATACAGAAGTCACAAACTATGTATATGTATTGGGAAGACATGGTTGTGTTCATTAAAATCTATTATCTATCTGAAATGTACTTATAATGGGAACATATATATGTAATAAATGTATAATTTTTTTATAGACCTGTGGTTGCGCCACAAATATAATCTAACCTGAGCCAGATGTGGGCGTACACAAGCCAGAATTAAGTCATAAAGATAATGGCGGCTCACGGCCAAGGGGAATTAATCATCTACATAGGAAGGAGGGAACATGTCTGATGGAAATGTGTAAATACTGATGTTCTGAACAAGAAGAGTCATTCAGTCATTCCATGGAATTGCTTGGCTTCTGTTACTCCTGTAGTAAAGTATTTTTTAAATTGACAAGTTCCGGTATCTGAGAAATATTTGATTCAATATTTCCACGACATATGCTGTAGCGCTAAGTTTTCCCTTTACTGGAACTAAGGGGGTAGACGGAACCATGAAAAACAACACCAGACCATTATTCCTCTGCAATCAAACTTTACAGTTGGCACTATGCATTCCCTGGCATCAACCAAACCCAGATCTGTCCGTCTGATTGCCAGATGGTGAAACGTAATTAAGCACTCCAGAGAACGCGTTTCCACTGCTCCAGAGTCCGATGGTGGCTTGGCATAGCACATGGTGATCTTAGGCTTGTGTGCAGCTGCTCGGCCATGGAAACCCATTTCATGAAGCTCCCGACGAATAGTTATTGTGCTGACATTGCTTCCAGAGGCAGTTTGGAACTCGGTAGTGAGTGTTGCAACCGAGGACAGATGATTTTTACGCGCTGCGCGCTTCAGCACTGAGCGGTCCCGTTCTGTGCGCTTGTGTGGCCTACCACTTTGCGGCTGAGGCATTGTTGCTACTAGACCTTTCCACTTCACAATAACATAACTTACAGTTGACTGGGGCATACATTTGACAAACTGACTTGTTGGAAAGGTGGCATCCTATGACGGTGCCACGATTTTATACACCTGTCAGCAACGGGTGTGGCTGAAATAGTCAAATTCACTAATTTGAAGGGGTGTCCACATAATTTTGTATTTATACACAGTACCAGTCAAAAGTTTATTTTTTAAAACTATTTTCTACATTGTAGAATAACAGTGAAGACATCAAAACTATGAAATAACACATATGAAATCATGTAGTAACCAAAAATGGTCAAATAGCCTTTACACTGCCTGGAGGTCTGTTTTGGGTCATTGTCCTGTTGAAAAACAAGCGCAAACCAGATGGGATGGCGTATCGCTGTAGAATGCTGTGGTAGCCATGCTGGTTAAGTGTGCCTTGAATTCTAAATAAATCACTGACAGTGTCACCGGCAAATCACCCCCACACCTCTTCGTATGCTTCACGGTGGGAACCACACATGCAGAGAGCATCCATTCACCTACTTTGTGTCTCGAAGACACGGAGGTTGGAACCAAAAATCTCAAATTTGGACTCATCAGACCAAAGGACAGATTTCCCCCGGTCTAATGTCCATTGCTCGTGTTTCTTGGCCCAAGCAAGTCTCTTTTTCTTATTGATGTCCTTTAGTCGTGTTTTTTTTGCAGCAATTCGACCATAAAGTCCTGATTCACGCAGTCTCCTATGAACAGTTGATGTTGAGATATGTCTGTTACTTGAACTCTGTGCTGCAATCTGAGGTGCAGTTAACTCTAATGAACTTACCTCTGCTGCAGAGGAACCTGGGTCTTCCGTTCCTGTGGCGGTCCTCATGAGAGCCAGTTTCATCATAGCGCATGATGGTTTTTGCGACTGCACTTGAAGAAACTTTAAAAGTTCTTAGTTTTCCGCATTGACTGACTTAAAGTAATTTTGGACTGTTCTTGCATATGGTCTTTTACCAAATAGGGCTGTCTTCTGTATACCACCCTTACCTTGTCACAACACAACTGATTGGCTCAAACACATTAAGGAAAGAAATTCCACAAATGAACTTAAGGCACATGTGTTATTTGAAATGCATTCCAGGTGACTACCTCATGAAGCTGGTTGAGAGAATGCTAAGAGTGTGCAAATCTGTCAAGGCAAAGCGTGACTACTTTGAAGAACACTTTTTTGGTTACTACATGATTCCATATGTGTTATTTCATAGTTTTGATGTCTGCAATATTATTTTAAAATTGTAGAAAATAGTAAAAAATAAGAAAAACCCTGGAATGAGTAGGTGTGTCCAAACTTTTGACTGGTACACAGTGTATTTATCATATTATTCTTAAAAATCAACAGATGTGGCATTATATTTCATATTCATGGAAAAAATACAGGCAATGACTGCTAATGTTAGCAATAGTACTCATACACAACGTCAGCCCAGGGATCAATGCAATCCAGTCATCCTTTATGCTAATGTCCCGGCCTGAGTCTTTATTCTCAGATGGTACATGGCATGGAAGGTTGTTGATATGATTTGAATCACTGTATTGTTGAGTCATGATATGAATGACAGTTGAAAGTTCAGTTGGCATTAGTCTGATTCTGGTCTTGATTGACTTTGGTTAGGATTGGCCAGCCTGTGGGTAATGTAGTATGCATGTATGGTTTTCTGCAGGGACACAGAAAAAGCAAATTATAACAAGCAATAATGTTAGTACATGAATGCATAATTAGGTTATCAAATGCTATAATTGTAAAACATTGCGCTATGAATAGCATTATTAAACATATCAATAGCAATTTGCAAAAAACATATTCATGATTAAGCTATACAAACATAGCAACAGCATAGCAAGAGCACAATGGGAATGGCAAAAGTGGGATGCTGTCACGTCATTCGTAATAATGAAGGTCGGACCAAGGCGCAGCGTATGTTGAGTTCCACATATTTTAATGAAAGTGAAACTTAAGTAAATACAAAAACAAATAAAGAATAAACGAACCGTGATGACAATTCAGTGCGAACAGGCAACTAAACATAAACAATATCCCAGAACCCACAGGTGGAAAAAATGCAACTTAAGTATGATTACCAGCTGCCTCTAATTGGGAATCACACACAAACACCAACATAGAAAAATAAACCTAGAACCCCACATAGAAATAATAAACTAGACTAAACATCCCTAGTCACGCCCTGACCACTCTACCATAGAAAATACAGGCTTTCTATGGTCAGGACGTGACAGATGCAATAACATGTGTGGTAGGCCAAAGCTAGCCCTTGATCATGACAAGGGCTGGGAAATATGGCCTAACAATCTAATAAAAGAAAACATATGGGCGATTCACGATATACATTTCAATTTTAATATTTTCTCTAAATAAGCGTTGTACAATTTAAAGGTAAAATACACTGCATTTCAAATATTCAGCAATAATCGAAGGAGTTCAGGGCTTGTGACAGGCTAAATAGAAGCCTTCCACAACCATAAGACCCACTAATCATTTAATGATTTTTTTCTAAATAGTTTAACCTGCTTTTTGCAATCATCCTGATCTGGCTTTTGAAAACGCACTTTGCAAGTTTAACTAAACTCAGCAAAAAAAGAAACGTCCCTTTTTCAGGACCCTGTCTTTCAGAGATAATTAATAAAAATCCAAATAACTTCACAGATCTTCATTGTAAAGGGTTTAAACACTGTTTCCCTTGTTCAATGAACCATAAACAATTAATGAACATGCACCTGTGGAACGGTCGTTAAGACACAAACAGCTTACAGACGGTAGGCAATTAAGGTCACAGTTATGAAAACTTAGGACACTAAAGAGACCTTTCTACTGACTCTGGAAAAACACCAAAAGAAAGATGCCCAGGGTCCCTGCTCATCTGCGTGAACGTGCCTTAGGCATGCTGCAAGGAGGCATGAGGACTGCAGATGTGGCCAGGGCAATACATTGCAATGTCAGTACTGTGAGACGCCTAAGCGCTACAGGGAGACAGGACGGCCAGCTGATCGTCCTCGCAGTGGCAGACCATGTGTAACAACACCTGCACAGGATCGGTACATCTGAACATCACACCTGCGGGACAGGTACAGGATGGCAACAACAACTGCCTGAGTTACACCAGGAACGCACAATCTCTCCATCAGTGCTCAGACTGCCCGCAATAGGCTGGACTGAGGGCTTGTATGCCTGCTGTAAGGCAAGTTCTCACCAGACATCACCGGCAACAACGTTGCCTATGGGCACAAACCCACCGTCTCTGGACCAGAAAAGACTGTCAAAAAGTGCTCTTCACTGACGAGTCGCGGTTTTGTCTCACCAAGGGAGATGGTCGGATTCGTGTTTATCGTCGAAGGAATGAGTGTTACACCGAGGCCTGTACTCTGGAGCGGGATCGATTTGGAGGTGGAGGGTCCGTTATGGTCGGGGGCGGTGTGTCACAGCATCATCGGACTGAGCTTGTTGTCATTGCAGGCAATCTCAACGCTGTGCATTACAGGGAAGACATCTTCCTCCCTCATGTGGTACCCTTCCTGCAGGCTCATCCTGACATGACCCTCCAGCAATGCCACCAGCCATACTGCTTGTTTTGTGCGTGATTTCCTGCAAGACCGGAATGTCAGTGTTCTGCCATGGCCAGCAAAGAGCCCAGATCTCAATCCCATTGAGCACGTCTGGGACCTGTTGGATCAGAGGGTGAGGGCTAGGGCCATTCCCCCTAGAAATGTCCAGGAACTTGCAGGTGCCTTGGTGGAAGAGTGGGGTAACATCTCACAGCAAGAACTGGCACATCTGGTGCAGTCCATGAGGAGGAGATGCACTGCAAAACTTAATGCAGCTGGTGGCCACACCAGATACCGACTGTTACTTTTGATTTTGAACCCCCCTTTGTTCAGGGACACATTATTCCATTTCTGTTAGTCACGTCTGTGGAACTTGTTCAGTTTATGTCTCAGTTGTTGAATCTTGTTCTGTTCATACAAATATTCACGCATGTTAAGGTTGCTGACAATAAACGCAGTTGACAGTGAGAGGACGTTCATTTTTTTTAGAACCATGCATAATGAACAATCACTAATAATGACTAACTTCTTGTAGCAGGCATTAGGCTATAGAAAATGAACAATCTCAAGCCCATGCGCTAGTGATTAGCCAACTAATCTTTATATTTCAGGTTTAGCCAACTTGGATCTATTTGCTAGCTAACAATGCTTAACACAGTTGAATTGTTATGAACACACCCGTGTCTGTCTCCAAGTGTTTGAAAAGCATATTAGCCTGTCCACTTTGTTCAGATGTTGACATCAAGTGACCTACCTTATTTCTCAGAATGAGAACGAGTTGCCAATTCCTTATACAATTGTGTTTTATGCTTATTGCACATTTATATATAAAACAAATACAGACTGAACAGCTAATAACAATCTTCAGCTAAAATGCTGCTTGCGGTACCCCAATGTCAGTATCGTTAAAAAAAGTTACATTTCTGTAAAATAATGTCTCAATGTGTTTTGATGTACGTATGACCGATTTATGTTGGACTTGGACCAAACCTCAAATGCAAATAGCGAGTTGAAACCGCTTGTCAGAGGGGAAGATGTGATCTCTCAACTTTGTGAGAGGCAGGGAAGGGGCTTGGTGTGTGTGTAAACCATAGAGAAAGAGGTGAAGCGAAAGGTTTCACTCTGGCATTAATAAGCCCAATGCATTTCTAGGGGCTTATTTGGGACCTAAACTTGTCGCCTGCCTTCCCGTGTTCGGGACAACGACTCCCATTGTTAGGGAATCTAGTCATTATTTACAGATCTCTGGTGTAAATGGGGGGTGCAGACAGGACAGAAGGATCGAAAGCGACAAGACTAAAAATATAACACGAGAACAAGCTGACATTTTTATTTAACTAGGCAAGTCAGTTAAGAACAAATTCCTATTTTACAATGACGCCCTACCCTGGCCAAACCCTCCCCTAACCCGGACGACGCTGGGCCAATTGTGCGCCGCCCTATGGACTCCCGATCACGACCAGTTGTGATACAGCCGGGGTCGAACCAGGGTCTAATAGGACATAGACGCTCATAAAAATGAAAAACAACAAAATCTTGATTCTTGCGATACAGGCATTTGACATAATGTGCAAAAACATACATTTGAATTAATTAGATAATCATAACTCTCAATTCCATTACATTACACATAAGAGTCATTGGACGAAGAAGTCTTCTGTACGGTTAGTTTTGTAGAGAGCCAGATGATTGGTCGCTTGCGGTACGGTTTTGGAAGCATAGGGACCTTCTTTCAGCAAGAAATAATAAAAACATTTAAGGTTAAATTGATACAGACCATTTGTAGAGTTAGTTTTCCACACAGCCATATCTGCATGTTATAGTGCTTGTTTACGGAAAACAGATGGAAGACAGAGGTGACCACCTGTGCTAATTAGCTATCTAGCGCACACCGAACACCTGTGTGTTCTCGGGATGTGTAGCAGAAGTGTAGTTATGGCGGATGGAGGCACCCATAGCTGTATGGATCTATGTAAATTGCTACAGTAAGCATTTTTATTTGAAGGATTCTTTCTCGCTGATGAAAGATACGGGCCATATGTTTCGAAAGCCATATTGCAAGCAATGATTGAGGGTTCAAAATGGTAAAACAGTGTCGGGATTGTAGTTCACATGAGCCAGTTGTGGACGAAGCTGACAGCTGAAAACTGTAGGGAGAAGAAGAATCCCGCTTAGTGTTTTTAAGACCTAGGCCAAAGCTAGAGCAAGCTAAACTGGCAGTGGCTATTTAGTGTACCATATAGCATGTGGGGTATATATCAAACAGTAGATAAAACTAGTAGGCAAACCAGCCAGCAGTAGTAACTAAAAGCAGGCCTTCCTTTGCATAAAAAACAAGTGCACGAAAGTTGCAAACAATGACGTGTCAATTAACAACTACATGTAGCATCAAGAAAACTGATCAATTAATCAAAATGGCTGTTTTACTTGGACAATTAGCATTAGCGGCCAAAATGCTACACAAAACAAATGTTCTTATTGAGTTTCCTTCTTCAATGTGATAACATTGTGTACTCACATTTTCATTGACACACACACACTTTCTTGGATTGTTTTGGAGAGTTTAATCTGAGCGTTTGGTGTGCTCATAACTGTCTGAGTTTGTGAATGACCCAAATCCCAGGGAGGCACCTGCAAACTTGCCTAGTTTTATACTTTACCATAGAGTTTGCTAGAGGGCACACCTGCCACAAATTCCCTCTCTCCACCTCCATGCCTCAGCCTGGGGGAACAGTACAGCAGCACAATGATTGAAGTTCACATTTTGCGTTTAATATAAACATTTTTCTTCTGATATGAAGGTATGAACAAATAAATGTGGAATTTCAAAAAAAACTTGCTCCCTAGGTCCTATTCAGACTTGAGATAAGTTGAAACATGAAACAATTTTTTTGTAAAAATGTTATTGAGTCCATGTTGTCTACTTATCTCAAGTCTGAACCAGGCCCCATATACTCAGTGTAACAAGGGTGGTTTAGCACAACTGTTTAGTCCTGAAGACTGGCTGTGGACTAAGGAAGTGTTTTGACAAGCAGGAGACCCGGATTCACGTCCACCTTCTCACATGAATAACAGTGATGAAGGCCCACTTTAGATTAGATTAGATTAAACTTTATTGTCATTGAACAAGTACAAGTACAGTACAACAAAATGCAGTTAGCATCTGACCAGAAGTGCAATTAAAAGAGTACAAAAAATGTACATGTGAAACAATTAAGTACAATGTATGTTATTAAGTGGGATGTATAAATGTGCAATGAAGGCAAATGGCAAGTACAAATTGCAAGTCTAAATGTGCAATGAAGGCAAATTGAAAGTGCAAGGAGGCATGCATCTGAAATTCAGGGAGAGCAGCAATGAGGTTACCGAGGTAAACATGTACATGTACAACTGAATTATGTCCTTAATCAGGTTTTGCAAAGCAATGTCAGAGTCCAGTAGTACCGTGAAGAGTGCAAAGAGAGTAGTGCAACAAGGTTCCTGAGAGGCAGTACTAAGCGGTGGGCGGGTGGATATGGCTAGTGCCGTGTCACAGAGTTCAGCAGGGTTATAGTAGCTGGAAAGAAACTGTTCTTGAGCCTTCTAGTGCGGGAATGTAGAAACCTGTACCGCCTGCCTGATGGTAGGAGGGAAAACAGTTTGTGGCATGGATGTGGCAAACAGTTTGTGGCATCATCACTTCCTGATCGTGGGGGTGAGTGCAACAGGTCATTCAGGCTTGATGCGGTCGACTACTTCGGCACTGGCACAATGGTTGCGGTCTTAAAGCACGTGGGGACAACCGCCTGGGCCAGTGACAGGTTGAAAATGTCAGTGAAGACCTTATCCAGCTGCCCAGCACATGCTCTGAGCACACGACCGGGGATGCCATCAGGACCAGCAGCCTTGCATGCATTCACCCTGCTCAGTGCAGAAAACTCATCTGCGATCGATAGTCTGAGGGGGAGGTCGTCTTGGGGGAGCTCAGCTTTGATGGCTGGATCTTTGTTGTCCCTGTCGAAGTAAGCATAGAGCCTGTTTAACTCGATGGAGCGATGGAGACGTCGCTGGCTGTGGGGTAGGGTTTTTTGGCCAGTAGTCTGTGATGGCTTGGATGTCCTGCCACATGCTTCGAGGGTCGGAGTTGTTGTTGAAGTGCTCCTCAATCCGCAGTTTGTGGCAATGTTTAGCCGTCTTGATGCCCTTTTTCAGGTTGGCCCAGGATGATCTGTAGGCTTCCGCATCGCCAGATCTGAAAGCAGCGTTGCGTGCCTTTAGCAGTAGTCGGACCTCTCTGTTCATCCAAGGCTTCTGGTTGGGGAAGGTCTTTATTAGTTTATGGGTGATGACATTGTTGATGCAGATGTTGATGTAATCCAGAATGGAAGAAGCATATGTTTCAATGTCCGTATGGGAGTCAAGGGTGGCCTGAGTGGCAACCAATTTCTAGTCTGTGTGTTAAAACTGGTGCTGTAGTAATACGTCTGATCCCTCTGGCCACACTTTGACTGGCCTCACTGATGGTTTCACGTGTTTAATGAGGGGTAATAATGAGGGGTAAATACTTGGGGAGTAGGAAGAGTGAAAGGTGATCAGACTGTCCCGCGTGGGGAGGAGAATGGTTTTGTAAGCCTCCGGAATGTTTGTATACACGTGGTCTAGTGTATTGTCTCCTCCAGTGGGGCAGGAGACATTTTGGTGGAATTTGGGAAACAGTTTTCAGTTTTCAGATTTGAGTGGTAACTTTACATGTTACCTCATGTTACCTCTGCTATAACATACAAAACCCTAAACATTTTGATTGTAACATTATTTATAATCTCACAAAGTTGCCTGTAATTAGTGCCAAAGTCTACTCTAGGAAAAATATTACAATCCCAGTGTCTTCTTTAAAATGTGTAAAAATTCAAACGGATCACTAGAAAAAGCTCAAACCAAGTTTATTCACCCAGTGGGTCATACAGCTGCAAAGACAGCATGATTACACAATTGCATATATTTATAACCTCCTACTCCTTACACATCTAGACAGCCAATACATCTCTGTTGCTAGGCAGGAACTTAATTGGTTCCTCTCACTGGTGTAGTCATGGCCCTGCCTGATGCTAGAACCTTTGTGGGTGTGGAAGTGTATGTGTGTGAGATAGGACTGTAGTAAGAGGGTCGTTGTGGTGGACCCCTCTGGCCCCCCTCCCAAGGGTTTCTTTTCACGTCATCTGTTGACTTGACCTCAAGCCGAATTCCTCGCTCCTCCCTAGTCCCACAGCTGGCCTGCCTTATCGGAGACTAACTATTACCCTTCACCTCCCTCCTTAGAAACATGGAACAGAATATGAACTTCCTGCACTTCCCCTTGTCTCGCTCAGTAACTTTCCATAAACCAAGTTCCTATCCACCCTTCATTGACACCAACATATATATTCCTTATACATGTAAGGTAATCAATAAGTCCAAGTATGGTAACATGAATAAGTATATTTCAAGCTAGACTCCAACAGTCCCTCCTTTTTGAATAGTAGCTCCATACTGTTCAACATTATATAAACTTTGAAATGAATACATGATTAATATTCTCAGTTGATTTGTATGTTTACACCTCAGAGACGTATGGCCTCTGACTATGTAATCTGCTTCCATGGCATAAAGCCCTGGCCTCAAATTTATAATCACACTATACATACTCTATCTGCCATTACCTCTCCTGTTGTACAACTGATAATGCCATTTCAGCTGGAGCTTTTCACTTTCTCCTCCTTCTTTGGGTTCCTAAGAAAGTGATAGCAAAAGACTTGAAAAGAAAAAGAAACACAAAATATGACAAGTATTAATAATGCGTTAAGCTATGCATAATCATATATGGCAAAAACCGAAGTTTAACATGACGATTCCCACTCTCCCTTAGCCTGACTCTAGACCTTTGGGATACTGTACCCAAGAAGGCAAAGATATGCTGGCGCTTGACACAATTGCTTTTTTAAACTCTACAAACAATTGTTCACAATATTAACTCCACTCTAATTTCTCGCGAGGACACCTCTTCCCTTTTCTCAATTCAGTAAAGCTATTTCAGAATAAGATGGAATAAAGTGTCTCACGAAATTTAAACCCCTAATTATTATTAAACCCCTAAAAATTATCTAAACTCAAAATTGGTTCTACCCCAGTTACCATAAAGAATGAGCCCGGTATTATTACTGGACCTATTGTAAACAGCATGGGTAGTAATTGCATAGCTTTAGATTCTGTCCCTGTTACCCCACTAAATGTAATACTTTTTCCTGTCGCAAATTTAGCCAATTTGACGACCGCACAGATGCCAAATACCCCTATGCGTTACTCCCAACTCCAGACACTTTCAGGAGTGCTTGCTGTTGCTCACTAGTCAGTGAAGAAAATGTCTGCACAGCTGCACTTACCCCGGAATGAGCCGGTGCAGAGGCTCCAATTTCCTCTATATTAAAGTGATAGTTCGAAATTTTGGCAATGAAGACCGTTATTTACTTTCCCAGAGTCGGATGAACAAGAACTGCTAGCATGCTAACTGTTCCTGCAGATTTCCAGTCATTGAGCTAAGTTTCATTGGCCATGTTCTGTTATAATCTCCACCCGGCACAGCCAGAAGAGGACTGGCCDCCCCTCATAGCCTGGTTCCTCTCTAGGTTTCTTCCTAGGTTTTGGCCTTTCTAGGGAGTTCTTCCCAGCCACCGTGCTTCTACACCTGCATTGCTTGCTGTTTGGGGTTTTAGGCTGTGTTTCTGTACAGCACTTCGAGATATTAGCTGATGTACGAAGGGCTATATAAAATAAACTTGATTTGATGATTTCAAGTTTCAAGTAAAAAGTCATATTGCAACCAATGTGTTGTGATACGTGCGTTGTTTGCTCTTTAACCTGTTCATTAATTTGCTTTGCGACTGTGATATATAGGCCTTAAGGCTGAGACAATAAGAAGACACAGTGACAGAATAAGTTCAACCACACCTTTGTTTTATCATACAACTGGATGTCAACCTCTGTCCGGTGAAGTCCACAAAGCGCCGCCTCCACTATTCTAGCACCAATCAACGTAAGCTAAATATGATGTGGCTGTCCATGGTTCTTGTGTGTGTGTGTGTGTGTGTGTGTGTGTGTGTGTGTGTGTGTGTGTGCGTTCACGTTCATGCAAGTAGAAAAACATGTTCACTCACCCTACTTGTAGAGAAACGCCAATGCCATCCTCCTCTCTTTCATGTTGACAAAACGGTCTATCACTCTGTCATACAGTACACTTTTAGTTTTGTTGTTGTCCTAGGCTACCTGGCTAAAATGCTTGCTCGCTAGTCTAACTTCCATTCATGGGCAACGTTAGCTAGTTAACATTAGCCTTCTACATCTAGCTACATATTGAACTTCCATCCTCTTTGGCCAGGGGCACAACAATGTATGAATTAATGGTTGGATCAGAATCGCCGTTATAATCATTGGCCAGTACGGAGAATTAAATACAACCACAAGTCCAATTCCCTATCCATGACTAATTTCGGAAAGTGCCAATTTTAGCTAGCTAGCCACCGGAGGACAACAACACAACGAAATGCAACAATTCGCTCAATGCGATTTGATTAGAGTGATGCCAAAATTCAAGCTGGCTTCCCTTGACACTTTCTTTTGAGTGTGCCAGGACCATTCACAATTGAGCTCAACTCAGTTTAGCTCAACGCTGATTGGCAAATTTTGTATACTTTTTCTATCAAGGGAGGCAAAATGCTTGCTGGCTTCCCTTGCAATCAATGCTACGGGCGGCAACAATGTCATACTCATTTGGACCAGACATCATCAAATAGATGGCTTACACATAGAGAGACAGAGGGGCGCAGTTTCACTCGGTTGGATGCTTTCTCCTGTGAGAGATACATTCAGCTTCTTGCGAATTCAAGGCAAATTATGAAACAGAGAGACGAAAGATAAATTTGTCAATTTTTGGGGGGAAGCCTGGCTTCCCTTGGCAGCCATGATTACACGCCACTGTGCACATATCCAACGAATTGCCATTACTGTGTTGTTGATGATTCCTTATACATTACTAATTGTGCATTTTTATTGTTTCTCTCTTGTTAAATCCACATCTTTATAACTACATGTATCAAGGCACAAGGCGAGACCCAGATGCAGACACAGGAGGCAGATGGTTGGAGTCTTACAATGTTTAATAATCCAAAGGGTTAGGCAAGAGAATGGTCGTGGACAGGCAAAAAGGTCAAAACCAGATCAGAGACCAGGAGGTACAGAGTGGCAGACAGGCTTGTGGTCAAGGCAGGCAGAATGGTCGGGCAGGCGGGTACAGAGTCCAGAAACAGGCAAGGGTCAAAACCGGGAGGACTAGAAAAAGGAGTACGGGAAAAACACACTGGTTGACTTGACTAAACATAAAAGATGAACTGGCACAGAAAGACAGGAAACACAGGGATAAATACACTGGGGAAAATAAGCCACACCTGGAGGGGGTGGAGACAATCACAGGAACAGGTGAAAGAACAGGGCGTGACAACATGTTTAGAACTATTCCCACCATTCTTCTGGCTACTCGCATTCCCAGTGCATAATGTACATAGTATTCTACACATATTGTCTGTGCTGAAGGGCATCAAAAAATGGTGCACTGTCATCAGTTCAAGGAAATTTATATGAATGTGGCAGAGCTATGGGGACCACAATCTTTTATTTCTCTTCCCTCGTGTAACTGCTCCCCACCCTGTGAGTGACGCCTCTGTAGTCACCACCTTCCTCAATGACACTAGCCCTAGGGGAGTGCCAGAGAAAAAGATTGAGGGTTTCCTCCAGTCAATAAAACTCCAGATTCACTTTTCCTGATTTGTTATGTGTTTGTTTTGGGTGGCTGCCATATGTGAAAAGGAAATGGCTGTTAAAGGCATTCTGTCCTAAAGGCTGCGAGGGAGGATGATAGTGTGAGGTCTTGGCAGTGGTATAGCTGTATTGTTCAGTCAGACCACGTAGCCAGTCCTGGCAGCTTATCAAAAGTCTCTCTCTCTCAATCTCTCTCTCTCCTGTCTCCTCCTACCACTTCATGTCATACACGAGATACTGGAGACACACATGTTTTTAAAATGTGTTTTACTGTCAGTACATTGTGTGTTTTACATGCCCTGTGTCTACTGGCAAATAATGACTAGACCACAAATGTTTCAGTGTATATTCCCTAGTCTCCAACAGATAGAATATAATAGGTCTTCTTCGGCCACAATATCCAACCCTTGGGTTGTACTAGAAGTTTAAATAGAAGAAAAAGGAAAATATTGGTGGACATGTTACTCATCATTCCTCCTTCTGATCAGGTGCACTTCATGGTCTCTTTTTCCCTACAGGTGTACACTCTGCCATACACACCAGACTCTGCTGAAGCCTGTCGCAACAACGCAGTTGAATACTATAACACACCTATAAACCTGTGCTGCAGCAAGTGTGCTCCTGGTAAGGGATGACCGTCAACATTAATTAAACTGTTTCCGTACATAATATGAAAGTCAGGATTTCAGGGATAGAAAGATGTACAGTGTACATGTACTGAGATGATTACTGTAAGTTATGCATTGTTATAAACTGTGGTTCGAGCCCTGAATGCTGATTGGCTGACATCCGTGGTATATCAGACAGTATGCCATGTGTATGACAAAACATTTATTTTTACTGCTCTAATTACGTTGGTAACCAGTTTATAATAGCAATAAGGCACCTCGGGGGTTGCACGTTGCGTCATGCCTAAGAATAGCCCTTAGCGGTGGTATATTGGCCATATACCACACCCTCCTCGTGCCTTATTGCTTAAATGTCATGACAGGGACACGCCTGAAGAATGAATGCAGCACTACCTCAGACACAGTGTGTGAACCATGTCCCAGTAGCCAATACAGTGGGACCTTCAATTACTTCACAAAATGCTTCAGATGTCCCAAGTGTTCAGAAGGTGGGTGGATTATATTGCAGTAAATGATTGGTCATGTTATATACAGTGCCTTCAGAAAGTATTCATACATTTCAACAAACATGAATGACATCGCATTTGCTCAGACACACGTTCGCACCGTATCCATACCCAATGTTGTTTCCCATGCCTGTAAGACTCTTCCCCATATGACTTCAGAATGTTATGTTGTTTCCCATGCCTGTAAGACTCTGCACCATATGTCACTGTCAGAACTGTTATGTTGTTTCCCATGCCTGTAAGACTCTGCCCCATATGACTTCAGAATGTTATGTTGTTTCTGTCTGTAGCCAGATTTTTTTCATTATTTAAAAAATAAAGCATTTGATTCACTAATATATCTTGATTAGATAAGTATTCAACATGTCAATACATGTTAGAATCACATTTGGGAGCGATTACAGCTGTGAGTCTTTTTGGGTAACCCACTGGGCACAGACTTTTCCATGTTAGGTCAAATTAATTCCATCGAAATTACCTGGAAACAACATTGATTCAATCAGTGTGTACCAGTGGGAAGTTGCTAAGAGTTCTGCACACCTGGTTTGTACAATATTTGTCCATGATTATTTTTTCAACTCTTCAAGCTCTTTCAAGTTGGTTGTTAAACATTGCTGGACAACCATTTTCAAGTCCTGCCATTGATTTTCAAGCTGATTTAAGTCAAAACTGTAACTAAGCCACTCGAGAACATTCGAAGTAACCAATCACATCATCTGTTGGAGACAGACAGGTTGAGTGGCAAATGAAGTGAGCCCCTTGCCTCCATAAATGGAGCCACTCGCCCACCAACTGGTCATTCTCGCCTATCTTCGTTGTGGAAGTGACAGCTTTCACAAAGCTCTCCTCAGCACGACTACATTTCTGGTTTCCTACTGAACCGTTCTCAAGCGAACAGTGTGATTAATGCAGCCAAACGTCGTACTTCAGCCCCTGTATTGTGGAGTAACTTCAGCTCCTGTATTGTGGAGTAACTTCAGCTCCTGTATTTGTGAGTAACTTCAGCTACCCTGTAATTGTGGAGTAACTTCAGCCTGTATTGTGGAGTAACTTCAGCTCCTGTATGTGATACTCGCCTATGTGGAAGTAACTTCAGCCCTGTATTGTGGAGTTAACGTCAGCTTCCTGTATTGTGGAGTAAACGTCAGCTCCTTTATTGTGGAGTAACTCAGGCTCCTGTATTGCTGGAGTAAACTTCAGCCCTGTATTGTGGAGTAATTTTCAGCCCTGTATTGCTGGAGTAACTTCAGCCCTGTATTGTGGAGTAAACTTTCAGGCCCTGTATTGTGCATGTAACTTCCGCTCCTGTATATGTGGGTAATTCAGCCCTGTATTTGGAATAACTTCAAGCCCCTGTATTGTGAGTAAACTTCAGCCCTGTATTGGGAGTAAACTTCAGCTCCTGTATTGTGAGAGTAAACTTCAGCCCCTGTATTGGAGTAACTTCAGCCCGCTTTGTGGAGTAAACTTCACCCCTGTATTGTGGAGTAACTTCACGCTCCTGTCTTGGTGGAAGTAACTCAGCCCCTGTATTGTGGAGTAACTTCAGCCCTGTATGTGGAGTAACGTCAGCTCCTGTATTGTGGAGTAACTTCAGCTCCTGATTGTGGAGTAACCATCCAAAGTGTAATTAATAACTTCACCATGCTGCAAAGGGATATCAATTGTCTGACTTTTTTTTTACCCATCCTACCAATAGGTGCCCTTCTTTGCTGGGCCGCATTGGAAAAACCTCCCTGGTCTTTGAGGTTTGAATCTGTTCTTAAATTCATACCTGAGAGGGCCCTTACAAATAATTGTAGTGTTGGGGTACAGATTATGGGGTAGGTCATTTCAACAAATCATGTTAACCACTATTATTGCATCACAGAGGGAGGTCCATGGCAACTTATTATATGACTTTGTTAAGCACAAAGGGGTTTGAATTACTTGATTACTTCAAAACATTTCACATGTTATATTTTGATTAATTAAGTAAAAATGCTCTGTATACTTTCTAAGGCACTGTTAACAGTGATTTAGATTGTTGTTTTATTCCTTAGGCTTACGTTGTGTGTGTGTGTGTGGGTGTGTGTGTGTGTGTGTGTGTGTGTGTGTTGTGTGTGTGTGTGTGTGTGTGTGTGTGTGTGTGTGTGTGTGGTGTGTGTGTGTGTGTGTTTTGATAATCTAATCCTGTAATGAGCATCTTATTTATTATGTGTGAGAAGCACAAAGGCCCTGCAGTATGCCAGAATTGCTCCAGCACCACCAAACCCAGTGTATGTGCCAGACTGGGATGTTTCTGCATAATGGAACAACACCCAAACTGTAAGGAGTGTGTCAGTTATACACACTGCCAGCCTGGCCATGGTGTTGCCATAAGAAGTACTATTGGCTGACAGGAGTTCGGCCTGACCGTATTTCTCACAAATTCAACATTTTTCGTCCTCATTGAAAATATACTGAAATTGCAAAGTTTGAATATGACTGTTCACTGTAAATGTGTTTGTGTTGGTGAATGTTTCAGGGACAACATATTCAGATGTGAACTGTGCACCATGCCCTGATGGAACATTCTCTGACCAGCACTCCTACAGCCAGACTTGCCAGCACCACACAGAGTAAGTGACACACCACACACACACACACACACACACACACACACACACACACACACCACACCACACACACACACACACACACAACACACACACACACACACACACACACACACACACACACACAGCACACATATTAACTTTATTATGATAACAATGACACTTGTATCCTCAGCTGTGGTGTCGCAGAGAAGGGGTTGTACTGACTTATGGTAACACCACCTCAAATTCGTGTGTGGACCTAAGGTTAGAACACGGACCAGCCCTCGACACAAATTCCGACCTCTGGTACAGGGCATACCACACCAAGTCTACAGAGCTGCATACAGAGGCCAAATCACAGAAGACTTTGACCTTCGTAAAGGTAAAATAGGCAGCTAAATACAGATGTAGGATCTTAAAATTGAGAAAGTTTGCTACAGCAAGAAAATAATCCTGCAGCAAGAGGAAAATGTGACATTATTATGTGGATTACAATTTAATAATGGAATATTTGTAGAGTGATTACATTTTTTGTTATGGAAAATCAAGGTCTGGCATTTTAAAGTGGAAATGACAAACTTTAAAGAATCTTTTTAAACCTAGAATACATTACACGCACGTTTGCATTTCGTGCTGTGCAGGAGAATTTTTCAGCAAATAAAGAGTGATCAAATTAAAATTTACAACTGTACAGCAGTCCATGTGTCAGAGATATGAAGTTGTTGGACCACACTCAGGATTTTACATTTCTTTGCTTCCATATTCTCCTATGTGTGGATACCGCTTTGTTGTACTCTCCGCTCCTGTGTTCTATTATAGTTTCAGGTGTTTCGGAGGTGTTATCGGAGGAGGTATTATCCGCCTCGCTGCTGCTGATCATAGGCACAATCATTTACAAGAAAGGTAAAGATTAGAGACTAAGCACTTGATTAGGGTAATAAACAATATAATGACCGACTGTAAGGATAAGAAAATGCGTGATATACCACATTTTATGTGTAGGTTAACTCTATGT
>NC_036838.1:52603452-52726295 GCF_002910315.2 Salvelinus sp. IW2-2015
ACACACACACACACACACACACACACACACACACACACACACACACACATATTAACTTTATTATGATAACAATGACACTGTATCCTCAGCTGTGTGTCGCAGAGAAGGGGTGTACTGACTTATGGTAACACCACCTCAAATTCGGTGTGTGGACCTAAGGTTAGACCACCGACCAGCCCATCGACCACAATTCCGACCTCTGGTACAGGGCATACCACACCAAGTCTACAGAGCCTGCATACAGAGGCCAAATCACCAGACTTTGACCTTCGTATAGGTAAATATAGGCAGCTAAATACAGATGTAGGATCTTAAATTGAGAAAGTTTGCTACAGCAAGAAAATAATCCTGCAGCAAGAGGAAATGTGAATTATTATGTGGATTACAATTAATGGAAATATTTTGTAGAGGTTGATACATTTTTTGTTATGGAAAATCAAGTCTGGCATTTTAAAGTGGAAATGACAAACTTTAGAAGTCTTTTTAAACCTAGAATACATTACACGTTTGCATTTCGTGCTGTGCAGGAGAATTTTCAGCAAATAAAGAGTGATCAAATTAAAATTCTACAACTGTACAGCAGTCCATGTGTCAGAGATATGAAGTTGTTGGACCACACTCAGGATTTTTACATTTCTTTGCTTCCATATCTCCTATGTGTGGATACCGCTTTGTTGTACCTCTGCTCCTGTGTCTATTAGTTTCAGGTGTTATCGGAGGTGTTATCGGAGGTATTATCCTGCTGCTGATCATAGGCACAATCATTTACAAGAAAGGTAAAGCATTAGAGACTAAGCACTTGATTAGGGTAATAACAATATAATTGACCGACTGTAAGGATAGAAATGCGTATACCAACATTTTAGTGTAGGTTTACTATGTTCTCTTACAGTCTTCACAGGGTCCAGGCTTGTATCTTCTACAGAAGATAGAAATGGAAATTGGGAGGCCATTAAAGTGAGTTTTTTTGTTGCCATTTGACCTAAGTAAAGCATATGTTGGAGACAAGAACATTTCAACAGCTTCAACTCAATCTTAAACATATCACATATCTCTCTCTCTCTCTCTCTCTCGCTCTCTCTCTCTCTCTCTCTCTCTCTCTCTCTCTCTCTCAGTTTGATAGTGCCGGACCAATGGTTCTTCAGAACAGTTCATTCATCCACAGCTATCGGGAACAGCAGCAATGTTTGCTGGGAAAGGGAAACTGCAGCAATCCCAGTCAGGCAGAGAACCAGCAGGATACGAGAAGGACCTGGGTGTCAGGGTGCTCCAACAGCCTGGACGGCCTGTCAATAGGCCCCCTCCAGTCCACTCCTCCACAGCCCAGCACCCAGCCTAGCCCTCAACCCACCAGCCCCCAGCCTACCAGTCCCCTGCCATCTAGTCCCCTAGTTAATGTCAACATCACTGTTAACTACCCTGTGACCATAGGAAATGGGTCATGCTCCAAACCTACCAGCACCCACATAGACTCATCCCAGGCTGACCCTGAGCTCCCTCTATCAAGGGAGGAGGAGGTGTATGTCAACATGCCACAGCAAGAGGGCGGAAAAGAGGCACTTACGGCAATACAGGAGAGTGGAAATGATGTTTGAGGACTGGCAGCAGATAGGACAGCACCAGACAATAGATTTTGTTTCAATTATGTTTTTTCACACTGGTTGTTGTCTCTGTTTTTATATGAATGCTACTACTGTTGCTGACTGAATTGGTGGCGAGAGACTGCACAGAATGACTGTTCATGTGTCTTAGGCATGGACTTGTCATAATGTGCTGTGCTGGAAAGCCTTGAGCACCTGATTAGATTGTCAATGACTGTTCAAATAATGATTGATATGTGAATAATGTATGTAATTACTGTGAATGTTGTAAATATACACTGAAAAAAAATAGGAAATCAGTCAATTGGAATAAATGAATTGGGCCTTAATCTATGGATTTCATGACTGGGCAGGGGCGCAGCCATGGGTGGGCATGGGATGGCATAGGCCCACCCACTTGGGAGCCAGGCCCAGCCAATCAGAATGAGTTTTCCCACACAAAATGTCACACCCTGATCTGTTTCACCTGTCTTTGTGCTTGTCTCAACCCCCCCCAGGTGTCGCCCATCTTCCCCATTGTCCCCAGTGTATTTATACCTGTGTTCTCTGTTTGTCTGTTGCCAGTTCGTCTTGTCAAGCTTACCAGCATGTTTTTCCGTGCTCCTCTTTTTCCTAGTCTCTGCTTTCTATCCCTCCCGCTTCCGACCTGTTCTGCCTACCCTGACACTGAGCCCGCCTGCCTGATCATTCAGCCTGCCCTGACCTCGAGCCTGCCTGCCTCCCTGTACCTTTTGGACTCTGACCTGGTTAATGAACATCTGCCTGTCCTCGGCCTGCCTATTGCCTGCCCCTTGTATTTTAATAAATATCAGAGACTCAAACCATCTGCCTCCTGTGTCTGCATCTGGGTCTCGCCCTGTGTCGTTATACAAAAGGGCTTTATTACAGACAGAAATACTCCTCAGTTCCATCAGCTGTCCGGGTGGCTGGTCTCAGACGATCCCGCAGGTAAAGATGCCAGATGTGGAGGTCCTGGGCTGGCGTGGTTACACGTGGTGTGCGGTTGTGAGGCCGGTTGGACGTACTGACAACTTCTCTAAAACGATACTGGAGGTGGCTAATGGTAGAGAAATGAACATTACATTCTCTGGCAACAGTTCTGTTGGACATTCCTGCAGTCAGCATGCCAATTGCTCGCTCCCTCAAAACTTGAGACATCTGTGGCATTGTGTTGTGTGACAAAATTGCACATTTTAGAGGGGCCTTTTATTGTCCCCAGCAAAAGGTGCACCTGTGTAGTCAAATCTAATTTTATTTGTCACATTTGCCTAATACAACAGGTGTAGACCTTACAGTGAAATGCTTCCTTAAGCCCTTAACTCAATTTTCTTAAAACTGCATTGTTGGTTAATAAGAAAATATTTACTAAATAAACTAAAGTTAAAAAAAAAGAATCCCACAATAAAATAACAATAATGAGGCTATATAGAGAGGGTACCGGTACTGAGTCAATGTGCGGGGTTACAGGTTAGTCGAGGTAATTTGTACATGTAGGTAGGGGTAAAGTGACTACGCACTGATAATAAACAGCAAGTAGCAGCAGGTTAAAAACAAAGGGTGGGGTCAATGCAAATAGTCCAGGTGGCCATTTGATGAACTGTTCTGCAGTCTTATGGCTTGGGGGTAGAAGCTGTTAAGGAGCCTATTGGACCTAGACTTGGCGCTCCGTTACTGCTTGCCGTGCGGTAGAAGAGAGAACAGTCTTTGACTTGGGTGACTGGAGTCTTTGACAATTTTTTGGGCCTTCCGCTGACACGCCTAGGGGTCTGAAAGTATTCAGACCCCTTGACTTTCTCCACATTTTGTTATGTTAAAACCTTATTTTAAAATTGATTAAATAAATAAAAAATCCTCAGCAATCTACACACAATACCCCATAATGACAAAGCAAAAACTTTTGACTTGAAATTGAGCTCAGGTGCATCCTGATTCCATTGATTATCCTTGAGATGTTTCTACAAATTGATTGGAGTCCACCTGTGGTAAATTCAAATTGATTGGACAAGATTTGGAAAGGCACAAACCTGTCGATATAAGGTCCGACAGTGCATGTCAGAGCAAAAACCAAGCCATGGGGTCAAAGGAATTATCCACAGAGCTCTGACACAGGATTGTGTCAGGGCACATATCTGGGGAAGGGTACCAAAAAATTCTGCAGCGTTGAAGGTCCCCAAGAACACAGTGGCCTCCATCATTCTAAAATGGAAAAAGTTTGGAACCACCAAGACTCTTCCTAGATCTGGTCACTCGGCCAAACTGAGCAATCGGGGGAGAAGGACCTTGGTCAGGGAGGTGACCAAGAACCCGATGGTCACTCTGACAGAGCTTTACAGTTCCTCTGTGGAGATGGGAAAACCTTCCAGAAGGACAACCATCTCTGCAGCACTCCACCAATCAGGCCTTCATTGGCCAGATGGTAGACACTCCTCAGTAAAAGGCACATGACAGCCCGCTTAGAGTTTGCCAAAAGGCACCTAAAGACTCTCAGACCATGAGAAACAAGATTCTCTGGTCTGATGAAACCAAGATTGAACTCTTTGACCTGAATGCCTACAGTGAAGCATGGTGGTGGCAACATCATGCAGTGTGGATTTTTCAGACTAGTCAGGATCGAGGCACCATCCCTACAGTGAAGCATGGTGGTGGCAGCATCATGCTGTGGGGATGTTTTTCAGCGGCAGGGATTGGGAGACTAGTCAGGATCAAGGGAAAGATGAACGGAGCAAAGTACAGAGAGATCCTTGATGAAAACCTGCTCCAAAGCGCTCTGGACCTCAGACTGGGGCGAAGGTTCACATACCAACAGGACAACGACCCTAAGCACAAAGCCAAGATAGAGCAGAAGTGACTTCGGGAAGAGTCTCTCAATGTCCTTGAGTGGCCCAGAGCCTGGACTTGAACCCGATCGAACATCTCTGGAGAGACCTGAAAATAGCTGTACAGTGACACTCCCCATCCAACCTGACAGAGCTTGAGAGGATCTGCAGAGAATAATGGGAGTAACTCCCCAAATACAGGTGCGCTAAACCTGTAGCGTCATACCCAAGAAGACGCGAGGTTGTAATCGCTGCCAAAGGTGCTTCAACAAAGTACTGAGTAAAGGGTCTGAATACTTATGTTAGTGTGATATTTCAGTTATTGTATTTTTAATACATTAGAAAAAAATTATATAAACGTGTTTTTGCTTTGTCATTATGGGGTATTGTGTATAGATTTAATCAGTTTTAGCATCAGGCTGTAACTTAACAAAATCTGGAAAATGTCATGCGGCTGAATATTTTCCGAAGGCACTGTATACATAAGTATTCAGAATACTTTCTGAATGCACTGTAGGTCCTGGAAGCTTGGCCCCAATGATATACTGGGCCGTACGTACTACCCTCTGTCGCGCCTTATGATCGGATGCCAAGCAGTTACCACTCCAGGCGGTGATGCAACCAGTCAGGATGCTCTTGTCATGACGTTGGGTTGGGGGTAGGTTTACGACAGTCATAAATACCTCTTTCCCCCTTTTTCTCTCTCCCCACTATAACTGATGTGACATAAGGAAACCCATGGGTTAACATAGAGATTCTGGGTAACATCAGAAGTTGGGGAAAATMAACTATATTCTGGTAATCCAACCAACTGTACATATGCGGTGGTACTTAAGGTATATTATGTCAGTTCGGTTGCCCTCTGACACATTCTCATCAATGATAGAATGACATAAACGCTACTGTGAAAAGTCTAAACGTCAGAGGTATCGGATTCACATGGAATTGTTGTTTAATTCAAATGTTTTGAATATGAGATTATTTGTGAAGAGATGAAATGTAATTTTAGCTTCCAAATGAGAGATCTGTGCTTTCATAAGTTTTCCTCTGCTCAACCAGGGGCCCGCCCTGTGAAGAGACCTGGGTAATAGACTTTTCAGACACACCCCTCTCCTCCACTATAAAAGCCATTTTTCCCAAAAAATGTAACTTCCTGTTCCGGGTATGCTAGGATGACGATCCAGTGTCAGAATGGTTCAGATAATCCCTTTAGATGAAGCCAACATCAGCATGGACTTTGATTGTGTATGGTATGAACTTTGAACTCGTGTTCACTACAGAAGTGATATCTCCTAGCCGTTGAGTTGGCAACAGCTGCTCAAACGCAGGTTAGGAAGAACAGTCCGAGTATCCCGTCTTCCACACACAACGGTACTACAAAGTATCCGTGACTACCAGAGACCAGAGACATCCTCCAAAGGACAGAGGACTCGAGTTGGCGATACGGTCTTCCATCTACCACCAACCTACTGAAGCGCAGCTCAGAGTAAATATGTATTGCATTTTCTTTCTTAAATGGGCGGTAATTTAGAATGCATAAGATACGATATTTACGAGAGGCACAGCTCGCCTATGTTCCCGTCTCCCGCTCTTTCACTAAGACTCAGCCCTTTTCTTTGTGTAACAAACTGTCATATCTATTCCGCCCGCTAGGGACGTTTTCTGTATGACGTAATTTGTGATCAAAGTTATGATTTAATTGTATATGTGTGATTCTGTGTGATTAGTTAGGTATTTAGTAAATAAATAATTAAACCCAATTTTGTATTGCTGATTCAACTTGTTAGCCAGGATTCTTGCAGACAATCAAGGACTTACAACCTTCAGATGAGACTGAATAAAATGACGATTAATGTGACTGTTATTTAGTAAAATATTACAAAATCTTTAAGAGTTTATTCGAAAGATAACAGCTCTATAAATATTCTTTCGTGGTGTCCCTCTCTAGTTAATTAATATTTACATGATTAGTTCAATCAGGTAATATTGATACCGGAGAAATTATTTTATAGAATAGCATGTCATAGCAATCAATCTGGCATAGTCAAAGACACGACACTCTCGATGGTGCAGCTGTAGAACTTTTTGAAGGTCTGGGGACCCATGCCAAATCTCCGACCTCCTCCCTATAGGCGGTCTTATCGTTGTCGGTAATCAGGTCTACCACAGTTGTGTCGTCAGCAAACTTAATGATGGTGTTTTAGTCATGAACAGGGAGTGCAGGAGGGGACTGAGCACGCACCCCTGAGGGGCCCCATGTTGAGGATCAGTGTGTTGCCTACCCTTACCACCTGGGGGCGGCCCGTCAGGAAGTCCAGGATCCATTTGCAGAGGGAGGTGTTTAGTCCCAGGGTCCTTAGCTTAGTGATGAGCTTCGTGGGCACTATGGTGTTGAACACTGAGCTGGAGTTAATGAACAGCATTCTCACATCGGTGTTCCTTTTGTCCAGGTGGAAAAGGGCAGTGTGGAGTGCAATTGAGATTGCGTCATCTGTGGATTTGTTGGTGCGATTTACGAATTGCAGTGGGTCTAGGGTTTCTGTGATAATGGTGTTGATGTGAGCCATGACCAGCCTTTCAAAGCACTTAATGGCTTCCAATGTGAGTGCTACAGGGCGGTAGTCATTTAGGCAGGTTACCTTCGCTTTCTTGGACACAGGAACTATGGAGGTCTGCTTAAAACATGTAGGTATTACAGACTGTGACAGGTTGAAAATGTCAGTGAAGACACTTGCCAGTTGGTCTGGGTATGCTCTGAGTACACGTCCTGGTAATTCGTCTGGCGCCGCGGCCTTGTGAATGTTGACCTGTTTAAATTTCTTGCTCACATCGGCTACGAAGAGCGTGATCACAAAGTTGTCAGGAACAGCTGGTGCTCTTATGCATGCTTCAATGTTGCTTGCCTCAAAGCGAGCATAAAAGTCATTTAGCCTGTCTGCTAGGCTTGCGTCACTGGGTAGCTCGTGGCTGGGTTTCCCTTTGTAGTCCGTAATAGTTTTCAAGCCCTGCCACATCCGACGAGCATCAGAGCCGGTGTAGTAGGATTCAATCGTCGTCCTGTATTGACGCTTTTCCTGTTTGATGGTTCGTCTCAGGGCATAGCAGGATTTCTTGTAAGCTTCCGGGTTAGAGTCCCGCTCCTTGAAAGCGGCAGCTCTGGCCTTTAGCTCAGTGCGAATGTTGCCTGTAATCCATGGCTAATGGTTGGGGTATGTACGTACGGTCACTGTGGGGACAACGTCCTCGATGCACTTATTGATAAAGCCAGTGACTGATGTGGTGTACTCCTCAATGCCATCGGAAGAATCCCGGAACATGTTCCAGTCTGTGATAACAAAACAGTCGTGTAGTTTAGGATCTGCTTCATCTGACRACTTTTTTATAGACCGAGTCACTGGTGCTTCCTGCTTTCATTTTTGCTTTTAAGCAGGAATTAGGAGGATAGAGTTGTGGTCGGATTTACCAAATGAAGGGCGAGGGAGAGCTTTGTACGTGTCTCTGTGTGTGGATTACAGGTGTTCTAGAATTTCTTTCCCTCTGGTTGCACATTTAACATGTTGATGGAAATTTGGTAGAACTGATTTAAGTTTCCTTGCATTAAAGTCTCCGTCCACTAGGAGCGCCGCCTCTGGGTGATTGGTTTCCTGTTTGCTTATTTCCTTATACAGCTGACTGAGTGTGGTGTTAGTGCCAGCATCTGTCTGTGATAAACAGCCACGAAAAGTATAGCTGAAAACTCTCTAGGCAAGTAGTGTGGCCTGCAATTTATCACAATATACTCTACTTGCCAAAGAACACATAAGCAACCTGCCTAAATGACTTGGTAATGGCTCACATCAACACCATTATCCCAGAAACCCTAGACCCACTCCAATTTGCATACCGCCCAAACAGATCCACAGATGATGCCATCTCTATTGCACTCCACACTGACCTTTCCCTCCTGGACAAAAGGAACACTTATGTGAGAATGTTATCCATTGACTACAGCTCAGTGTTCAACACCATAGTACCCTCAAAGCTCATCACTAAGCTAAGGATCCTGGGACTAAACACCTCCCTCTGCAACTGGATCCTGGACTTCCTGACGGGCCGCCCCCAGGTGGTGAGGGTAGGTAGCAACACATCTGCCACGCTGATCCTCAACACTGGAGCTCCCCAGGGGTGCGTGCTCAGTCCCCTACTGTACTCCCTGTTCACCCACGACTGCATGGCCATGCACGACTCCAGCACCATCATTAAGTTGCAGACGACACAACAGTGGTAGGCCTGATTACCGACAATGACGAGACAGCCTATAGGGGGGAGCTCAGAGACCTGGCCGGGTGGTGCCAGAATAACAACCTATCCCTCAACGTAACCAAGACTAAGGAGATGATTGTGGACTACAGGAAAAGGAGGCCCGAGCACTCCACCATTCTCATCGACAGGGCTGTAGAGGAGCAGGTTGAGAGCTTCAAGTTCCTTGGTGTCCACATCAACAACAAACTAGAATGGTCCAAACACACCAAGACAGTCGTAAAGAGGGCACGACAAGCCTATTCCCCCTCAGGAAACTAAAAAGATTTGGCATGGGTCCTGAGATCCTCAAAAGGTTTACAGCTGCAACATTGAGAGCATCCTGACTGGTTGCATTACTGCCTGGTACGACAATTGCTCGGCCCTGACCGCAAGGACATCTACACCAGGCGGTGCCAGAGGAAGGCCCTAAAAATTGTCAAAGACCCCAGCCACCCTAGTCATAGACTGTTCTCTCTACTACCGCATGGGCAAGCGGTACTGGAGTGCCAAGTCTAGGACAAAAAGGGTTCTCAACGGTTTTTACCCCCAAGCCATAAGACTCCAGAACAGGTAATCAAATGGCTACCTGGACTATTTGCATTGTGTGCCCCCCCAACCCTTATTTTTACGCTGCTGCTACTCTCTGTTTATCATATATGCATAGTCACTTTAACTATACATTCATGTACATACAACCTCAATTGGGCCGACCAAACCAGTGCTCCCGCACATTGGCTAACCGGGCTATCCGCATTGTGTCCCGCCACCCGCCACCCACCACCCGCAACCCCCTCTTTTACGCTACTGCTACTCTCTCTTCATCATATATGCATAGTCACTTTAACCATATCTACATGTACATACTACCTCAATCAGCCTGACTAACCGGTGTCTGTATGTAGCCTCGCTACTTTTATAGCCTCGCTACTGTATATAGCCTGTCTTTTTACTGTTGTTTTATTTCTTTACTTACCTATTGTTCACCTATTACCTATTACTTTTTGTTGTTGTTGGAGTGAGGGTTTTAGTCTGATGGCAATATCTGGGAGATCCGTTTGACGTCCCGATGAATATCATAGATGTGTTGGATAAGGTTGCGTCAGTGAAGATAACAAGAAGTGGGCTTATTTATTTATTTTTTGTGTTTCCAAGGAGCAGAGGGAGAGTGCAATGCAACCAAAAAGGATATTGGATTGGAATGTGTTGCGTGTGAATCTGCGTAGCAAAGCGCCTATCAAGTTGGTTGTCTTTGGAGTTGCGCTAAGTGAGTACAAAGGATGTAACTGAAGAAGTATGATGAACAAAAATATAAACGCAACATGTAAAGTACTGGTCTCATGTTTCATGAGCACGAAAAGCCTATTTCTCTAAAATTTTGTGCAGAAATTTGTTTACATCTCTGTTAGTGAGCATTTTATCTCTTGTCAAGACAATCCATCCACCTGACAGGTGTGGCATATCAAGAAGCTGATTAAACAGCATGATCATTACACAGGTGCACCTTGTGCTAGGGACAATAAAAGGCCACCCTAAAGTGTGCAGTTTTGTCACGGTGCCAAAGATGTCTCAAGTTTTGAGGGAGAGTGCAATTGGCATGCTGACTGCAGGAATGTCCACCAGAGGTGTTGCCAGAGAAATTAATGTTAATTTCTCTACCATAAGCCGCCTCCAATGTCATTTTAGAGAATTTGTCAGTACATCCAACCGGCCTCACAACTGCAGACCACGTGTAGCCATGCCAGCCCAGGACCTCCACATCCGGCTTCTTCACCTGCGGGATCGTCTGAGACCAGCCACCCGGAAGGCTGATGAAACTGTGGGTTTGCACAACCAAAGAATTTCTTCACAAACTTTCAGAAACCGTCTCAGGGAATCTCATCTGTGTGCTCATCGTCCTCACCAGGGTCTTGACCTTCGATTGCCACTGGCACACTGGATAATTGTGCTCTTTACGGATCAATCCCGGTTTCAACTGTACTGGTCAGATGGCAGAAAGCATGTATGGTGTTGTGTGGGTGAGCAGTTTGCTGATGTCAACGTTGTGAACAGAGTGCCCCATGGTGGCAGTGGGGTTATTTTTTGCATAAGCTATGGACAAAAAACACAATTGCATTTTATTGATGGCAATTTGAATGCACAGAGATCCCATGACAAGATCCTGAGGCACATTGTCGTGCCATTCATCCGCCACCATCACCTCATGTTTCAGCATGATAACGCACGACCCCATGTCTCAAGAATCTGTACACAATTCCTGGAAGATGTCCCAGTTCTTCCATGGCCTGCATACTCACCAGACATGTCACCCATTGAGCATGTTTCGGATGCTCTGGATCGACGTGTACGACAGCGTGTTCCAGTTCCCGCCAATATCCAGCAACTTCGCACAGCCATTGAAGAGTAGTGGGACAACATTCCACAGGCCACAATCAACAGCCTGAGCAACGAAGGAGATGTGTTGCGCTGTGTGATGCAAATTGTGGTCACACCAAATACTGACTGGTTTTCTGATCCATGCCCCTACCTTTTTTTAAGGTATCTGTGACCAACAGATGCATATCTGTATTCCCAGTCATGTGAAATCCATAGTTTAGGATCTAATTTATTTATTTCAATTGACTGATTCCTTATATGAACTGTAACTCTTTGAAATTGTTGCATGTTGCGTTTTTATTTTTGTTCAGTGTAGCTAGCTAGCTAGTACACAGTGTCCTTCACCCCGCCTGTTAAACACCTACCTTCGCCGCGATTAAAGCGGGAAAGCAGTGCTTGTCAAGAGGGGGTGAAGGACAGTCTACTAGCTAGCTACCGATCCCGCCTGCTGTGTACCAGAGTCCTTGCTAGCTAGCACCCAGTGTCCTTTGCTAATACCTGCTGAACACCTGCCCTTCTTCTGTGGGGTTTATCGGCAATTGGCATCCTATGTAATAGTTCATCCTATGCAGCCCAGCCTCCCGGCTGTGTACCGGAGTCGTAGCTTAAAAATGTACCAATAGAAGTGTAAAGACGGGTTCCTTTGTGCCGCAATTGCACCCTTCTCTGCTGACAGCGTTCCCCAACCAAAACCCTTAGTAGTGTTTGAAAAAAGTGAATGTTTCTGGTTTACACAGATACAGTATTATCAACCTAACTTCCATTTCCCCTGAAATCCCCCTGCATCTTTCAACTCCACTAGGGAAACACTCTTTTCACGCCACTTTGATACCGAAGTGACTTTTTCATCGCAGGTTAGGAGAATTAATGTAGCAGGTTGGGAGACTGAGGTTAAGGATAGGAAAAGAGTTAGGGTTAGCGAAAATGCTCTGCTAACCTTTCTTGATATCAAGTAAAAACCTATTTATGCTTGCCAGTGGTCCGTGGCCATTTATTTTGCATCGGGGACAACAGTTGTTGACAACTGTAGCATTGTAGCTAAGCCTAACCCTTTTCCTAACCTTAATCTCAGTCTCTTAACCTGCCACACTAATTCACCAAACCTGCCACGCTAATTCACCTAACCTGCCACGCTAATTCACCTAACCTGCCACAATAGTTATCCTAACCTGCTATGTAAACAAGTAATCTGTGACGAGAGACCCTCAGTCTCATAACACCGGAACTGACCAATGGCAGGTAACAGTGGCTGTTCCCTGATAACAGTGATAGGAGAAAACTGAGGATGGGTCAACAACATTGTAGTTACTCTACAAAACTAACCTAATTGACAGAGTGAAAAGACGGAAGCCTGTACAGAATAAAAATATTCCAAAACATGCATCCTGTTTGCATAAGGCAGTAAAGTAAAACTGCAAAATATGTGGCCAATAAATTAACTCTTTGTCCTGAATACAAAGCGTTGTTTGGGGAAAATCCAACACAACACATCACTAAGTACCACTCTTCATATTTTCAAGCATGGTGGTGGCTGCATCATGTTATGGGTATGCTCGTCATCAGCAAGAACTAGGGAGTTTTTAGGATACAAAAATTGGATAGAGCTAAGCACATGCAAAATCCTAGAGGAAAGCCTGTTTCAGACACTGGGAGACAAATTAATCTTTCAGCAGGACAATAACCAAAAAAACAAGGCAAAATATACACTGGAGTTGCTTACCAAGGCAACATTGAATGTTCCTGAGTGGCCTAGTTACAGTTTTGACTCAAATCAGCTTGAAAATCTATAGCAAGACTTGAAAATGGCTGCCTAGCAATGATCAACAACCACCTTGACAAAGGTTGAAGAATTCTTTAAAGAATAATGTGCAAATATTGTACAATCCAGGTGTGCAAAGCTCTGAGAGACTTAACCAGAAAGACTCACATCTGTAATCTCTGCCAAAGGTGCTTCTATACAGTATTGACTCGGGGGTGTGAATACTTATGTTAAATTAGATATTTCTGTATTTTATTTTCAATAAATAAAAAATGTCTAAAAACACYTTTTCACTTTGTCATTATGGGGTATTGTGTGTAAATGAGTGAGAGAGAAAAAATATATTCAATGCATTTTGAATTAAGGCAACAATTTTTTMGGGAATAAGTCAAGGGGCATGAATACTTTCTGAAGACACTGTAGATAACATTAGTTTGGGTTAGGTTGCTTGCTATCTAGCAACCTTGCTAGCTAGCTAACTGTCTATGTATTGAGTGCCTTTCCTAGCCACCGTACTTCTACACCTGCATTGCTTGCTGTTTGGGGTTTTAGGCTGGGTTTCTGTACAGCACTTTGAGATATCAGCTGATGTAAGAAGGGCTATATAAATAAATTTGATTTGAAATTTGATTTATACAGTTACTGTTAGCTAGCTAGAGCTGTCTAGCTAACGTTAGTGATTACATTACCTTCAATAATGCCTGGGTATAAAAGTAATGTTAATCCAGACAAAAAATTCAATAGTGTAGCTAACGTTACCTAGCTAGCTAACTTGCACGATATGGAGGACAGTTTTGAACTAGGCTAACATTATGTGGTGCAGTGAGTTTGTCCTCCTCACTGCATTGAAGAACAGCTCCAGATGGTCTTGGCTGAATGTATATGTGAGGACATACTTCTGTAGTTGCAGGAGAGCAGGGAGGATCCTGATGAGGGAATCTATGTTGACCACCCATTTGACCACCCACTGCAGTGTGTCTGGGAGAAAAAGCTTTGAATTGTAACGAATTGTGGAATTTTAGTTCAAGGTTAAATACAGTTGTAGTTTGGATTCTTATAGGTGGTATGGGTCTGCACTTCATTCAGAAAGAAATAACTAGGTTTTTGTTTCTTCTAACCCTATCTGATAACAGGACTTCAGAGGAGGCATCAATGGACACATGCTGAGAAACAGCTTCAGGTATTGTTGTGCTTTTTAAGTCACGATTTTGTTGTGCTTTAAACAATAATATCAGGTCACCCTTTTCCTGGTGTATAGAGTCTTGTCCCCCGTGTTTTAAGTTGAGCAGGTACCTCCATGCTTCTGTCAGGAATGCAACAATTTGGTGCAGATTGTCAGTGTTGATGGCAGCCTTTGAGCCGAGGCCTCCTTGTGCTCCTTGTGTTGAAGACGTCAAACAGCTTGTCTATGATCTGTAACATAACAAGAAATAGCTTGGTTTGCATTTCAGATGTCATTCCCTGAGATAAATATGTGAGATAATTATTACCTCACAGAACCTGACTGTAAGCATGCAATCTTAAAACTTGTGTTCCTCACACAGGAACAGCATTTTTAGGGCCTGGGCAACAGAGCGGCTGAGTGTTCCTGTTGTCCAAAATCGACACGCCTCCTTGGTCGACAATGTGATCACCTCATCCTCGCTTTTGAGGCATTTGTAGCAGTGCAGTGAGTGCCTAACAAGCTTGAGCATGTCAAATCAAATCAAATTTTATTTGTCACATACACATGGTTAGCAGATGTTAATGTGAGTGTAGCGAAATGCTTGTGCTTCTAGTTCCGACAATGCAGTAATAACCAACAAGTAATCTAACCTAACAATTCCACAACTACTACCTTATACACACAAGTGTAAAGGGATAAAGAATATGTACATAAAGATATATGAATGAGTGATGGTACAGAACGGCATAGGCAAGATGCAGTAGATGGTATAGAGTACAGTATATACATATGAGATGAGTAATGTAGGGTATGTAAACATAAAGTGGCATAGTTTAAAGTGGCTAGTGATACATGTATTACATAAAGATGGCAAGATGCAGTAGATGATATAGAGTACAGTATATACATATACATATGAGATGAGTAATGTAGGGTATGTAAACATTATATTAAGTGGCATTGTTTAAAGTGGCTAGTGGTACATTTTTACATAATTTCCATCAATTCCCATTATTAAAGTGGCTGGAGTTGAGTCAGTATGTTGGCAGCGGCCACTAAATGTTAGTGGTGGCTGTTTAACAGTCTGATGGCCTTGAGATAGAAGCTGTTTTTCAGTCTCTCGGTACCTGCTTTGATGCACCTGTACTGACCTCGCCTTCTGGATGATAGCGGGGTGAACAGGCAGTGGCTTGGGTGGTTGTTGTCCTTGATGATCTTTATGGCCTTCCTGTGACATCGGGTGGTGTAGGTGTCCTGGAGGGCAGGTAGTTTGCCCCRGGTGATGCGTTSTGCAGACCTCACTACCCTCTGGAGAGCCTTACGGTTGTGGGCGGAGCAGTTGCCGTACCAGGCGGTGATACAGCCCGACAGGATGCTCTCGATTGTGCATCTGTAGAAGTTTGTGAGTGCTTTTGGTGACAAGCCGAATTTCTTCAGCCTCCTGAGGTTGAAGAGGCGCTGCTGCGCCTTCTTCACAACGCTGTCTGTGTGGGTGGACCAATTCAGTTTGTCCGTGATGTGTACACCGAGGAACTTAAAACGTTCCACCTTCTCCACTACTGTCCCGTCGATGTGGATAGGGGGGTGCTCCCTCTGCTGTTTCCTGAAGTCCACAATCATCTCCTTTGTTTTGTTGACGTTGAGTGTGAGGTTATGTGGGATATATCTAAAAACATATGTGTCGGCTTGTCAACCCCAGATGGTGTAAAGGACGTTACGGTGGTCTCTTGGGTCTTAAGGTCGAACTGAAATCCAAAAAGACGAGACATTGTTGTGTTCGATGCATGCCTATCCATGGTCAGCGCCTCCAGATGTACTGTATATTGATGTCGTTGAGCGTAGCAATGATGTGCTCTGTTAATGTTTTTTGGACCTCCCCAGTAAGTGTCCGTGTGAATAAGTAGGCCACTGGGGCCTTCCAATAGCCATGAAGGCCCACTATCATAAACACCTAGGCTTCAACTGCTTCCCTCTTACTGCCCTTGTCATCTGTCATGTCAACAAGGCCCACATTGTCATCTGATGCCAAGTTATACAGGACATTCMAACGTATGCTCATCCCATTCAACATCAGACATTACCTGCATGGATGTGGTTATGATTAGAGGAAACCATGTAGGATATTGGTTTGTGTTTAAGCAATTTCCTGATTAGTTCATCCCTGTGCTGCTCTGTTTGATACAGATTCCTTTTGAAAGCCTCTGCACTTTCAGAAGGGTAGCTATGATCTCCATGTTTACAATAATTTTTTATTTATTTAAAAATGGTATGTTTTATTTATCAATGTGTTGTGTTTACATTAATTATATTAAGTCAATAAGCAGGGATGTACTATGACAGTGGATCAACTTATTATTGAGTACTTCAGGAGTACAGAAAATGTGATTTGGGTAAAATAACCCCCAAAAAGTTGAAAACCACTGTAGAATAGAATGCTTACACTATAGACTGCCTTTTGGGAAGCTGATGCTGTTGGGCTAGTGACGGAATGTCTTGCGTGCTGAACCTCCTGAATATCAAGGAACACTATTTAAATCTATTGTAATCGTCAAAAGTTATGTTTTGTCGGTGTTCTATTATATGCTTTCTATTCTGTGTTAGTGTCTTTTCAACAACTCTTTATATGGTGCCACAGTAGGTGAGAAGCTAGTACAGTAAACCTGTGTTATGACGAATCATGCCATTCCTACACTTGTCAGCTAAACCTATAATTTCCATAACTAAAACATTTCCTTTCCTAATTTCATATCACTGTATGTCCTATGCTCCACAATGTCAGCACCCTGCTGAAATAGCTCTCCACAGATCTTAATTTTTGTATGTGTACAGTAGAGTATGTCTATGGAGTGCTTACAGGGAATGCATTTCCTGTGGAAGTTGATGGTATGGGAGTTGGAATAGGGTTTTGCAGGTCAAGGGTAGGATCTTGCAAGTCGAACAAAACAAACAAAAAGAGACCTATAAGCAGTTGTTACAACAACAAGAAAATAGTTTCACGTGTTTTGTCCAAATACTCGTGGATTCTACTAATAAATGAATGAACGACCTTACCAGAGAGGTCCAGGACCTGAAGAACAGTTTGCAGTTCTCCCAGGGTCAGCTCGATGAGTTTAAACAGGAGAACAGCAAGATGACAGCAATCTGTAAGTCATTGAGAAAGGACATCAGTTCTGTGTGTGAATCCATGATAACAATGACAGATTAATCAGACTATCTCGAGGGACAATTAAGGCGAAACATGGTTGTGGACGGAATTGCAGGATCTCCGCATGAGACCTGGATGGAGTCTGAGGACAAAGTGAGGGAAATGATCTCTGAGAAATTGAAGTTGGACCACAGGAAGATTGAGCTGGAGAGGCCCACAGGATTGAAAAACCCACCATCGGCCCAGGTGACAGGCCCAGGCCGGTAGTGGTGAAGTTCCATTGATTAATGGACAGCTGAATGTATATTTTTTTCTCTTGCTTTGTCTGCTCTTTTCAATATTATGTCTATCTCTGATAAGCTACCCAGGAAAGGGATGAAAATAGCCAATATTAATATATGTAGCCTTAGAAATAAGGTTCATGAAATCAATAGCTGCTAACATCAGATAGCATTTATATATTAGCCATTTCTGAGACTCACTTAGATAATTCATTTGATGATACATCAGTAGCAATACAAGGATATAACATTTATAGAAGAGACAGAAATGCTTATGGGTGAGGAGTTGCTGTATATACCCAGAGCCATATCCCTGTAATGCTTAGAGAATATCTTATGTCAAGAGTTATTGAAGTGTAGTGGTTGCAGGTTCACTTGGCACATTTAAAGCCTTTTCTTTTGGGGTTTTGCTATAGGCCACCAAGTGCTAACAGTCAGTATCTAAATAATATGTGTGAAATGCTTGATAGTGTATATGAGGTAAACAAATAGGTCTACTTTCTTGGGTACCTGAATATTGACTGGTTTTCATCAAGCTGCCCGCTCAACTGGAAGCTTCTTACTGTAACCAGTGCCTGTAATCTGGTTCAGGTTATTCAACCTACCAGGGTGTTCACAAACACTACAGGAACAAGATCATCCACATGTATTGATCACATTTTTACTAATGCTGTAGAACTTTGTTCTAAAGCCATATCCGTACCCATTGGATGCAGTGATCACAATATAGTGGCTATATCCAGGAAAGCCAAAGTTCCAACAGCTGGGCCTAAAATAGTGTATAAGAGATCATACAAAAGATTTTGCTGTGACTCTTATGTGGATGATGTTAGAAATATGTGTTGGTCTGATGTGATTAATGAGGAGCATCCAGACGCTGCACTTGATGAATTTATGAAATTGCTTCTTCCAATTAAGAAACTGACTGTTAGAACTGTTAAGGCTCCATGGATTGATGAGGAATTGAAAAACTGTATGGTTGAAAGAGATGGGGCAAAGGAGTGGCTAATAAGTCTGGCTGTACATCTGACTGGCTTACTTACTGTAAATTGAGAAATGATGTGACTAAACTCAACAAAAAGAAGAAGAAACTTTATTATGAAGCCAAGATCAATAATATAAAGAAAAACAACTTTGGAGTACTTTAAATGAAATAATGGGCAGAAAGACAAATTCAACTCCAACTTTCATCGAATCAGATGGCTTATTCATCACAAAACCATTTGATTTTGCCAATTATTTTAATGATTATTTCATTGGCAAAGTGGGCAAACTTAGGCAGGAAATGCCCATGACAAACAGTGAGCAATTATATTAATACATAAAAAAACAAATAATGAAAGAAAAGCAGTGCAAGTTTGAATTTTGTAAAGTTAGTGTGGGAGAGGTGGAATTAACGATCAATAATGACAAGCCTCCTGGCATTGACAACTTAGATGGAAAGCTACTGAGGATGGTGGCTGACTCTATAGCCACTCCTATCTGTCATATTTTTAATATGAGCCTAGAGGAAAGTCTTTGTCCTKAGGCCTGGAGGGAAGCCAAAGTAATTCCACTACCCAAGAGTGGTAAAGCAGCCTTTACTGGATCTAACAGCAGACCTATAAGCTTGCTCTCAGTTCTTAGCAAACTGTTGGAAAAAACTGTGTTTGACCAAATACAATGCTATTTCTCTGTAAACAAATTAACAACAGACTTCCAGCATGCTAAGAAGATTGTGGGAGCTGTACTGTTAGATTTCAGTGCAGCCTTTGATATTAATGACCATAACCTGTTGTTGAAAAAACTGAAGTGCTATGGCTTTTCAACCTCTGCCATATCGTAGATTCAGAGCTATCTATCTAATAGAACTCAAAGGGTTTTCTTTAATTGAAGCGTTTCTAATGTCAAACATGTAAAGTGTGGTGTACCGCAGGGCAGTTCTCTAGGCCCTTTACTCTTTTCTATTTTTACCAATGACCTGCCACTGGCATTAAACAAAGCATGTGTCCATGTATGATGATGATTCAACCATATACGCATCAGCTAATGAAGTCACTGAAACCCTTAACAAAGAGTTGCAGTCTGTTTTGGAATGGGTGTCCAGTAATAAACTGGTCCTGAACATCTCTAAAGCTAAGAGTATTGTATTTGGTAAAAATCATTCCTTAAGTGCTAGACCTCAGCTGAATGTGGTAATGAATGGTGTTGCTGTTGAACAAGTTGAGGAGACTAAATGACTTGACATTACCTTAGATTGTAAACTGTCAAACATATAACGGTCAAAACATATAGATTCAATGGTTACAAAGATGGGGAGAGATCTGGCCGTAATAAAGATATGCTCTGCTTTTTTGACACCACACTCCAAAAAGCAAGTTCTGCAGACTTTAATTTGATCTTATCTTTATAATTGCCCAGTCGTGTTCCAGGGCGGCAAGGAAAGACCTAGTTATACTGCAGCTGGCCCAGAACAGAGTGGCACGTTTTGCTCTTAATTGTAATCAGAGGGCTGATATAAATACGATGCATGCCAGTCTCTCTTGGCTAAGAGTTGAGGAGAGACTGACTGCATCACTTCTTCTTTTTATAAGAAACATTAATGTGTTGAAAATACCAAATTGTTTGCATAGTCAACTTACACACAGCTCTGACACACACACTTATCCCACCAGACATGCCACTAAGGGTCTTTTCATAGTCCCCAAATCCAGAACAAATTCAAGAAAACGTACAGTATTGTATAGAGCCCTTATTGCATGGAACTTCCTTACATCTCATATTGCTCAAATAAACAGCAAACCTGGTTTCAAAAAACAGATAAAGCAACACTTTGCGGCACAATGCCTCTCCCCTATTTGACCTAGATAGTTTGTGTATGCATTGATATGTAGGCTACGTGTGCCTTTTTAAAAATTTATGTAGTTTTGTCCTTGAGCTGTTCTTGTCTAAGGATGTTCTGTATTATGTCATTCTGTATTACAGTTGAAGTCGGAAGTTTACGTACACTTAGGTTTTTCAACCACTCCACAAATTTCTTGTTAACAAACTATAGTTTTGGAAAGTCGGTTAGGACATCTACTTTGTGCTTGACACAAGTCATTTTCCCAACAATTGTTTACAGACAGATTATTTCACTTATAATTCACTGTATCACAATTCCAGTGAGTCAGAAGTTTACATACACTAAGTTGACAGTACCTTTAAACTGCTTGGAAAATTTCAGAAAATTATGTCATGGCTTTAGAAGCTTCTCAATCAATCAATCAATTTTATTTTATATAGCCCTTCGTACATCAGCTAATATCTCTAAGTGCTGTACAGACACCCAGCCTAAAACCCCAAACAGCTAGTAATGCAGGTGTAGAAGCACGGTGGCTAGGAAAAACTCCCTAGAAAGGCCAAAACCTAGGAAGAAACCTATGAGAGGAAACCAGGCTATGAGGGGTGGCCAGTCCTCTTCTGGCTGTGCCGGGTGGAGATTATAACAGAAACTATGCCAAATGTTCAAAAATGTTCATAAGTGACAAGCATGGTCAAATAATAATCATGAATAATTTTCAGTTGGCTTTTCATAGCCGATCATCAAGAGTTGAAAAACAGGTCTGGGACAGGTGGCGGTTCCATAACCGCAGGCAGAACAGCTGAAACTGGAATAGCAGCAAGGCCAGGCGGACTGGGGACAGCAAGGAGTCACCACGGGCGGCAGTCCCGACGCATGGTCCTAGGGCCCAGGTCCTCCGAGAGAAAGAAAGAGAGAAGGAGAAAATTAGAGAGAGCCAAGATTTTCAAAATTTCCATAAATGACAAGCATGGTCAAATAATAATCAGGAATAAATCTCCGTTGGCTTTTCATAGCCGATCATTAAGAGTTGAAAACAGCAGGTCTGGGACAGGTAGGGGTTCCATAACCGCAGGCAGAACAGTTGAAACTGGAATAGCAGCAAGGCCAGGCGGACTGGGGACAGCAAGGAGTCACCACGGCCGGTAGTCCCGACGTATGGTCCTAGGGCTCAGGTCCTCCGAGAGAAAGAAAGAGAAGAAGGAGAAAATTAGAGAGAGCCAAGATTTTCAAAATGTTCATAAATGACAAGCATGGTCAAATAATAATCAGGAATAAATCTCAGTTGGCTTTTCATAGCCGATCATTAAGAGTTGAAAACAGCAGGTTCTGGGACAGGTAGGGGTTCCGTAACCGCAGGCAGAACAGTTGAAACTGGAATAGCAGCAAGGCCAGGCGGACTGGGGACAGCAAGGTGTCATCACATGCCCGGTTAGTCCTGACGTATGGTCCTAGGGCTCAGGTTCTCAGAGAGAAAGAGAGAACGAGAGAATTAGAGAGAGCATACTTAAATTCACACAGGACACTGGATAAGACAGGAGAAGTACTCCAGGTAACCAACGACCCTAGCCCCCCGACACAAACTACTGCAGCATAAATACTGGAGGCTGAGACAGGAGCGGTCAGGAGACACTGTGGCCCCATCCGAAGAAACCCCGGACAGGGCCAAATAGGAAGGATATAACCCCACCACTTTGCCAAAGCACAGCCCCCGCACCACTAAGGGAAATCCTCAACCACCAACTTACAATCCTGAGACAAGGCCGAGTATAGCCACAAAAGGTCTCCACCACAGCACAAACCAAGGGGGGGCGCAACCCAGACAGGAAGATCACGTCAGTAACTCAACCCACTCAAGTGACGCCACCCTCCTAGGGACGGCATGAAAGAGCACCGGCAAGCCAGTGACTCAGCCCTGTAACAGGGTTAGAGGCAGAGAATCCCAGTGGAGAAGGCAAAATCTGATAGACAAAATTTGAGTCAATTGGAGGTACATCTGTGGATGTATTTCAAGGCCTACCTTCAAACTCCTAATTTGCTTGACATTATGGGAAAATCAAAAGAAATCAGCCAAGACCTCAGAAAATAAATTGTAGACCTCCACAAGTCTGGTTATCCTTGGGAGCAATTTCCAAACGCCTGCAGGTACCACGTTCATCTGTACAAACAATAGTACGCAAGTATAAACACCATGGGATCACGCAGCCGTCATACGCTCAGGAAGGAGACACGTTCTGTCTTCTAGAGATGAACATACTTTGGTGCGAATGGTGCAAATCAATCCAGAACAACAGCAAATTACCTTGTGAAGATGCTGGAGGAAACGGGTACAAAATAATCTATATCCACAGTAAAACAAGTCATATATCAACATAACCTGAAAGGCCGCTCAGCAAGGAAGAAGCCCGCGCTCCAAACTGCCAATAAAAAGCCAGACTACGGTTTGCAACTCCACATGGGGGACAAAGATCGTATTTTTTGGAAAAATGTCCTCTGGTCTGATGAAACAAAAATACTGTTTGGCCATAATGACCATCGTTATGTTTGGAGGAAAAAGGGGGAGGCTTGCAAGCCCGAAGAACACCATCCAACCGTGAAGCACGGGGGTGGAAGCATCATGTTGTGGGGGTGCTTTGCTGCAGGAGGGACTGGGGAACTTCACAAAATAGATGATACCATGAGGGAGGAAAATGATGTGGCTATATTGAAGGAATATCTCAAGACATCAGTCAGGAAGTTAAAGCTTGGTCGCAAATGTGTTTTCCAAATGAGACAATGACCCCAAGCATACTTCCAAACTTATCGTGGGAAGCTTGTGGAAGGCTACCTGAAATGTTTGACCAAAGTTAAACAATTTAAAGGCAATGCTACCAAATACTAATTGAGTGTATGTAAACTTCTGACCCACTGGGAATGTAATGAAATAAATAAAAGCTGAAATAAATAATTCTCTCTACTATTATTCTGACATTTCACATTCTTAAAATAAATTGGTCCTAACTGACCTAAGACAGGGATTTTTTACTAGGATTAAATGTCAGGAATTGTGAAAAACTGAGTTTAAATGTATTTGGCTAAGGTGTATGTAAACCTCTGACTTCAACTGTATGTTTCATGTTTTGTGTGGATCCCAGGAAGAGTAGCTGCTGCTTTTGCAACAGCTAATGGTGATCCTAATAAAATACCAAATACCAAATAAGTAGTGACACTGCCTTGGAATGTAAGTCAAATTTATTCTCCGATTCTCATTACAGGTGGGATCCTTTGGGAACCTAAAACATCTTTCATAAATAACACATTTAATTTGAATGCGCCTTCAGTTTTGATTAGGAATGTATGTGTTACTCATATAAATAGAATTTCTTTGCATTTCTTCACCCTTTATTATTACTATCCTCATGAAGAAATCATTGTTATTTATAGATTAATAGTTATTAATAGTTATTCGATAATTAATTGCATGCATCTGGCATACATCACCTATAATTGGCACGTCCTGACCATAGTAAGCTGTTTTTTCTCTGTGTTGGTTGGGGAGTGATAGTGACTTTGGTGGGTCATCTAGGTGTCTTTGTATTTCTATGGTGGCCTGATATGGTTCCCAATCAGAGGCAGCTGTTTATCGTTGTCTCTGATTGGGGATCATATTCAGGTAGCCATTTCCTCATTTGTGTTTGTGGGATCTTGACTATGTGTAGTTGCCTGTCAGCACTATTTTGTATAGCTTCACGTTTCGTTTGTTCATGTTGTTGGTTTGTTCGGTGTTCATTCATTAAAAGAGAATGTACGCATACCACGCTGCGCCTTGGTCTCATTCTAACGACGGACGTGACAGTAATCAATGCCATATTTTACCAATAAAGAGCACTCTAATACAACAAGTTCCAAACTTTTTTTTTTTTTTACTCTACATGAAAAACACAGAAAGACTTTTTGTCCTGTCACTGTCTGAAGGATTTACAAAAATGCAGAAGAAAATATCCTTTAGCAAGTTTAGCTAGTTAATGTTAACATTGTCAAGGTGAGTAAATATTTACAGATTGCATGATAATGATTTATTTAATCATGCTGGCTATCTTACCTACTCAGCTAGCTATGTTTTTAGCATTTAGCTTGGTAAATCAATGACCCAATCAGTCAGCTAACGTTAGCTAGCTACAGTATCTTCATAGCCTAACCAAATATATTTATAACTAACCCCAAGATAATGAATCTGTGTCGTTTACAGTGGGAGTAAGAAATAGGGGTAGGGTTGTAGAGAATCGAAGGACCATGAATGTGATAAGAAACCTTAGGTGTTGGCTTCAGGCCTGTAGCAACCACTACAGAATGTCCGGTCAGAACAAGGATGAGGCGGATGTCCAGGTTAAGGGGAGTTTAAGGGAAGAAGATGTCCACATGGACACACACATCTGACCACTCATGGTTCAGATAACTGAGAATCGTGTCCAGTGAGAACTGACAATAACTATGTGGTCATTTAGATGAATGCACAATTAAACATTATACAGGGATTCAGTCCACAGGAGGAAAAGTTCAGCAGGAGGGCAGTGCACATGTGCACAAACTCAATTTGACATTGCACTCCTTCTAAACAACAATTTTTTGTTTTACTTTTTCAAAGCATCAAGTCTATAGAACTTAGTGCGCTGTGTTCGTAACTTATTCTAGTTTTGGGAACAGAAACATTTATTGAGATCAGATGTTTCATCGATAAGAACATTAGCAGAATATCGGCCCAGTTTCATCCTCTCCCACTACATGCGATTGGACTTTCTCTCACTACCATATTTGGTGGTGAGAAAAGGTTCTAAACGGATGCTTCAGCTTTATAGCCTCTGTGACGTGTCTGGCTTAACCCTTCTGTCTGTAGTCTAACGGTCGTATTTTTATGAAATTCGGTGGTCTTCAATTTATGTTGAAGTGCAACTATTCTCCAGCAAAATTAGCCATCAAACTGTCCAAATTTCATGAACAAGCCCCTTTAGCCTGGAAACTATGTTATGTCCACAACTTCTCCCCACACAAAACACTTCTGTGGAACAACAGAGATGTTGTTAAAAACAAGTCTTTATTCTTCCCTAAGTATTTTGAAAGAAATATTATATTTGTGCTTAATTTATTTGATAAAGAAGGAAATATACTCTCTTATAGAAAGTAATTCTAAACATATAACTTCCCAATATATTATAAACATTTAATTATATTGGCAAAGCAATACCTAGTGGTTAGTGTTGGACTAGTAACCGAAAGGTTGCAAGTTCAAATCCCCGAGCTGACAAGGTACAAATCTGTCGTTCTGCCCTTGAACAGGCAGTTAACCCACTGTTCCTAGGCCGTCATTGAAAATAAGAATTTGTTCTTAACTGACTTGCCTAGTTAAATAAAGGTTCAAAAAAAAAATGTTTTGGAGAACATGCCAAGATAGATGCACAATTTATGTTAGAAGGTTGCCCCCTGCTGGATAAAAAATGTAATAATACATTCTTAAGATATCTCTTTCACTCCAAGAACAAGATTTCCCTTAGAGGGAATTTTTTCTGGAATGCATATATTACTGAAAGATATTACACAAATGTTTTATATAAAATTAAGTAAAATAAATTAACTTTAAAAACCATGCACAAAATATACCCCTTGCAATATCTTGTTGTCTAAATTCATGGACTTAGAGGACATATGCCTTTTCTGGGATAAATAAGGGGAAGCTACTATACACATTTTTTAAAGTGTGACTCTGAGAAGTTATTTTGGAGTGAGTTAAGTAATTACATTTAGAATTTAATTAATAAGACCCATCTATTTACAATGAAAGATGCAATATGTTATTTTCTAAACGAAAACAAAACTACTGAATTAGTCGTTAAGTTCTTCATTCTCTCTGGTAAATTGTATATACACAAAAACAAATATTTGAAATCTGTCTCCAAATGCAATATATGTTTTACATGAAATCCAATATTTCATTAAATCTTTTGAATTTGTCAATAACAAAATAGAAAATATACATGTAGTGATGTCCTATGTTTTTTGTTGTTATTGTATTCTAATATGAAAATAAAAATAATTATAAGTCTAACGGTCGTCTCGCGCCAAACTGCGCATGTGCAGGCAGTCAAAACAAAGGCACTCCTTCGATATAAAGTTGTTTTTGACAAAAATGAGTCACTTAGTCACTTTCACAGAGTATTTGTAGTAATAAAATGTTGACATTGGCTCTTCTTCGATGAGGTTTAATGGCGGGTGGCATCCAATAAATGTTGCATTACTGCCACCTACTAGACTGGAGTATAAGTCCCTTKTACCATCTAAACTACACTCTCAAAAAAGTAAATAAAACACCCTACTCCACTATTTAAATATATTTAGTCCTACTTCAGGCCAACAGCCTGAAAGGATGGGACACCACCACTTAACACACCCTGTAACTCTTCTGACGTCAAGTCTCGCACACTCAAATACCTCTCTGCAGCTGCCACCACAACCTCAAATCTCTGCGACTTAAGTTCCATCCCTGCAGTACAGTTGATAACCATTGCTATAAATGCTAAAAATCCAATCTTACTGAAATATATATCACTTGTTGGTTTATCCCTCTGTACTGGTGCAGAGCTACTACTCACACACAACTCCTCTCAGGATCCCTCCCTCTTGACCCATCTTCCACTACTTTATTCACTGCTTCAGCATATGACAACGTCTGCACTACTCTAACACTGGAAACTCAACCTGCCTCTCTCACACGGGACACTTCTGATCCCCAGCCCCCTGGGCACCCCTACAATTAATACATATCACCACTTTCCCTAATGCTACACATTCCTTTGTGTCATGCCTGTCTGCACACTTCTCACACCTAGGAACCTCCCTCCTACACACCGCTGCCAAATGCCCATAAGCTTGACACTTGTTACAACGTAATGTATTCGGCACAAAAGCTTGTACAGGATAACTTATATATCCTAACATCACTTTGTTCGGCAAAGACTTAACATCAAAACTCAAAAGAACAGACAACGTCTCTTCTGTTTCAACACTCATGCCACCCTGTCTGTGTCGCATTAAACGACGAGCATCACAAACACCAGGAATCTTTTCCTTCAGTTGGTCAACTTTCACATTTACTGCTACCCCAGTAATCACTCATTTCAATGGCACCCTTTTCTTGAGAGCAAAACAATTCACATTTCTTGCCCACCATTAATTTAACGTGGAGCGCCTGCTCGCTCTGACCAGCAGAATCACAAACAATTATCACAAGATCACTTCTGGTTACCCTCACCAATTCCACAGCACCCAACTCTGTTTTCACTCACCATGAAACCACAAATGGATTAGCCAAAAAGCAAGGGTCCACTTTTTCCAAAAACTTCACTCCTACTGTCACAGACTCATCTTTATCCTGACCCTCGGTCCAAGCCTCAGGCTCAGAGAACTTCACCACACCTACCACCTCTGATACTTTGCCCTCATTCACTTCCATTTCTCCTCCTGTCTTCAGCTCACTCTGCTTACACTTTCTATCATTCTTCTTTAACAAACCATCTCCCTTTTTCCGCCATTTTTAACTGACTCAAGCTCACCCTCTTCAAATCAAATCAAATCAACCCGTATTTGTCACAAGTGCCGAATACAACAGGTGTACACCTTACAGTGAAATGCTTACTTACAAACCCTCAACCAACAATGCAGTTTTAAGAAAAATAAGTGTTAAGTAAAAAATAGATAAGTTAAAAATAAAAATAAAAAATAATTAAAGAGCACAGTAAAATAACAGTAGCGAGGCTATATACAGGAGGTACCGGTACAGAGTCAATGTGCGGGGGCACAAGTTAGTTGAGGTAATTGAGGTAATATGTACATGTAGGTAGATTTAAAGTGACTATGCATAGATAATAAACAGAGAGTATCAGCAGCTTAAAGGGGGGTGGGGCAATGCAAAGAGTCTGGGTAGCCATTTGATTAGCTGTTCAGGAGTCTTATGGCTTGGGGGTAGAAGCTGTTAAGAAGCCTTTTGGACTTAGACTTGGCGCTCCGGTACCGCTTGTCGTGCAGTAGCAGAGAGAACAGTCTATGACTAGGGTGGCTGGAGTCTTTGACAATTTTTAGGGCCTTCCTCCGACACCGCCTGGTATAGAGGTCCTCGATGGCAGAAAGCTTGGCCCCAGTGATGTACTGGGCCTACCCTCTGTAGTGCTATGCGGTCGGAGGCAGAGCAGTTGCCGTACCAGGCAGTGATATAACCAGTCAGGATGCTCTCAATGGTGCAGCTGTATAACTTTTTGAGGATCTGAGGACACATGCCAAATATTTTCAGTCTTCCTCCCCCTCTCTCTTAGACCTCATCTGCTTCTGTTTTTCCCTCCATTCCTCCTCCCTATTCCAAGTATACATCTCCTTGTGAATATGCTGCACTTCTCATGACATACATCTTGTTCTTGCATTCTCAAGGGACACCATTTAACCGGCTGTCACAATCAAAGTACAATCAGCACAAACCCCTCGGCAGACATTGGCTCGAATCTAGGTTGTGCCTTTAGATTTCTAGAAAATGAAGAATCGTTCACTTCTCTCATTGCCTTCTCAAACCACAGCCTGGTCTGCTTGGTCTGTTTCATAAGCGTTCCCGGAAGTCTCGCAATGTTGCGCCTCTGGGTTTAGAAACTCTGTGACTTTACTGTCTTTGACGTTAGTGCTGCTGTGCTAGCGGAACTAATCTTTGTCTTTCAGCTGAGCGCGTGGAAGTTTGCGCGGTTCCATTCGTTTATAGGGGTACAACATTTATCTCCAGTAGTAGCCAATGTTTTTCCTCCGTCTATGTACTTGTATGTACGTAATCATTTATGCGTTTTACATTTTAACTCAAGCAAACAACATGTGTATGTGAATCCGCAACCACAGATTGAACGAAGAGTTTTGATGTGTCAGTGTGACACCCATCGTTCGCGCAGGTGGAGGCGTTGGTTTGTTTCTATTGCCGTGTTTCATTCCTTTCTGAAGGAGAGTGAGATCGACTGAGCAGCAGTGGATGTCAGTTTGGGTGCTGTGAATGCTTGTGAGTGAGGTTGTCTGAAATTATTAACTTGATCTGGTGCGGTTTTCTTTGATTCTTTTGGAAAATATCAGACAGGGTTGCGTTTAAAGCACAATAATTTAAAGTAACATTTAAGGAGATTTGCTATGGTAAGTTGATCACCTCTCTTTCCTATGGAGGAGGCAGATAGCGATGTTTAAGTCTAGCTGGCCAGCAAGGCAACTAACGTTTGCTAGCTATCGAATTAGACAGCTAACGTTGTCAGTTTTGCAATTGAAAATATTAGCTGACAAGCGAAACAAAATGCAGAAATAGCCAGGTAACAAACGCGAGTTAAATAAGTTGTATGGCAAATGAAGGGAGCTTGTTATCTCACTTATTTTTTTTATTTTTATAGACATGTCGATTCTTAGCCGGGGGTCATTATTGGACATATAAGTTAGCTAGCTACTAAGCGTAGCTAGCTAACTTGCTAGCTTATGACATTAATTCGGCCAGTGTCCAAAGGAGGACAGGTCAAAATACTGCTGTTGCTGTGTTGAGCGACTCCATCGTCGTAGAAGACAATGATAATGTAACCATGCTGTTAAAAAAAGAAAGCTCAATATTTTTGCTTTACCACGTATGCTATTCAAAAGCCATAGAATTGACCGTGGTTCAAATTTCCTAGCTAACAAGTGGTAAAATCATAACTTCCAGCGACCACAGCCTCTCCTTGCTGGCTATTGTTTACCAAGAGATGAATGCCAAAGATGGCTGGTTTACTGCTTAAACCCTTTATCAGATTTACTTTGATGTATATATTTTTGCATAACGTTACACACGTGTGAATTGCTGCTTTCTGTGTATTAGATTGCTCCATGGTGGCTATGTCTGTGTTTTGTCATTGCAGAAAGATCAAAGAATAGTGGCCAAGATTCTGAAGTGGGTGTCATTGAACTGACTGACAGTCAAGAACCAAACCCTGATGTGATCTCTCAGGCCAGAACACTGTATTGAAAAATATAACCAGGTGCATTCTGCTCCCAAGCAATGTGCAGTCAGATGCATCTCAACCTCTATGTTTGCAAATGGCTTGCTGTCTGAAGGACGAGCTTTTGTGTTCCATTTGCCTGAGTATCTACCAGGACCCTGTCAGTTTTGGCTGTGAGCACTATTTCTGCCGTAAGTGTATAACTGAGCACTGGAGCAGGCAGGAGCCCCACGGTGCCCGAGACTGTCCTGAGTGTAGGAGGACCTTCGCAGACCCTCTTCTCTCCCCAAGCCTCAAGCTGTCCAACATCGTGGAGCGCTACTCAGCCTTCCCGCTGGACGCCATCCTCAACGCGCAGAGGAGCTCCTATCCCTGCAAGGACCATGAGAAGGTCAAGCTCTTCTGCCTCAGCGACAAGAGCCTGGTATGCTTCTTCTGTGACGAGCCAGCCTTACACGAGCAACACCAGGTCACCACTATTGATGAGGCCTACGAGGAGATACAGGTCAGTTCCACTGGATGTCCTTTCTCCTCGTCTAGTACCCTGGGGTGTCCAGAATTCTAAGTGTTAGTCATAGCCAGGGCTCAGGGGTTGAATTAGGGGGGAATGAAAGCCTTTTGAAACTGAGCTCCATTTTTCTATTTGAATTTAATTTTATTTCACTTTTATTTAACCAGGTAGGCCAGTTGAGAACAAGTTCTCATTTACAACTGCGACCTGGCCAAGATAAAGCAAAGCAGTGTGAAACAAACAACACAGAGTTACACATGGAATAAACAGACATACAGTCAATAATACAATAGAGAAAGTCTATGTACAGTGTGTGCAAATGAGGTAGGATAAGGGGGGTGAGGCAAGAAATAGGCCATATTGGCGAAATTATTACAGTATGGAAAATTAAACACTGGGGTGATAGATGTGCAGAAGATGAGTGTGCAAGTAGCGGTACTGGGGTGCAAAGAAGCAAAATAAATAACAATATGGTGATGAGGTTCGTTCATCACTGGAAGGAAAGGCGGCCGAAGGAGGAATTGGCTTTGGGGGTGACCAGTGACGTATACCTGCTGGAGCGCGTGCTGCTATGGTGACCAGTGAGCTGAGATAAGGTGGGGTTTTACCTAGCAATGACTTAGATGACCTAGAGCTAGTGGGTTTGGCGATGGATATGAAGCGAGGGCCAGCCAACGAGAGCATACAGGTCGCAGTGGTGAGTAGTATATGGGGCTTTGGTGACAAAACGGATGGCACTGTGATAGACTGCATCCAATTTGCTGAGTAGAGTGTTGGAGGCTATTTTGTAAATGACATCGCCGAAGTCAAGGATCGGTAGGATAGTCAGTTAACAACCTGACTATTGATCTCTGTTCCCTTTTCTGAGAGGGGGACTTGTTGATGTATTGTCCTTGTTGTTTACCTCAAAAGATTAACAACACCAGCTATTGTCAGTCAAGACAATTGTTTTACTATAATTTAGGCTAAACAAACGTCTTCTGCCAAGGGGTGGAGGACCAACCGTTGATTCGCAAATGAACACACCATCTTTGCCCTTCTGGCAGAGTAAACAGAGGTTGAATAAGCACATAATGAATAATTATGTAATAAGCACATGACTTTCCATCACATTTCCATCGCTACAATTGTCCTTCATTTGGACTCACAAAGAATAACGATTCAGCTGATTTAGTTACATCATGGCATTACACATGTAGTCTGAAATAATGAATAGCATCTCCATGTAGACTAATGCTAGAGTATGTAGAGCAACAATCCAATTCAATATATTTCCCTTTGATATTCCCAATATTACCACAAACTCAGTCAATGAATATCGTCAGCCTTTTCTTCCGTACTTTGATTAGTCCCGCAGAGACACAATCCCATAACTCTGGCATTGTAGCTAATCCTGTTCTCTTCTCTTTGCACTCCATTGTTATAGTATGTATAACAGTCCAATCCCATTTGTTTTGTGTATTAAACCCTTAATTCCGTCAACACTCAAGGCAGCTATAGATGCACTCTCTGTCCCGAGCCACTGTTGGACCAGAGCAGAGGTGTGATACTGGAGCACTTGATTAACGCTGTGGTTGGTCAACACCAGGGAGGGAGCTCTGAAAAAGGACCGGACTTGTGCCCTTTGAAATTATTTCCTCAATCCCTCTTCTGTCCAACAGGCATTAGGCTAGGCTGTCTGGGATGGCTGCAGGCTCTGAATGTTCCTTATGTTATCCCCTCATTGCATACTGAACTTATGTTTTCCTTGACTCAGGAGGAGAGAGAACCTCTCTTTTAATGTTAAGTACCTGACAATCAAAGGCTTAGTAGACTATTTCGCATGTCCTTCCCTCTAGTTCAATTGGGTCTACTTGCTGCTGAGCTCTAGGAGCCTTGAAACTGTCCATCTTGGTGCATCTAGGCTGCCTTGGAGCATTCAAAAGGTCAGGGCAGTGTAATCTCAATAGATAATTCATTAGTACAACATGCTGTTCTCCTTGGACAGTTTCTCTCTCTCTCCTTGGAGCCTTTTCCAATGGGTTCTGTTGTGACATTTAGTATTAACTTTACAGCAGGAGGTTAAAAAGCTGCCCCGATCTATAGGACCCCGAGAGAAGAGACGGAAACAAACATGTCCCCTATAAGTGTGACTTCAAATACGAGTCATTGTATTTTCTGAGAGTCGTAATTTTTCAAGTAATTTCTTGTTTAGCTCAGTGAAATGACGTGAACAGAATTGTTGCTCTTTGAGGATGTTATTGGTTAACATTTTGGGTCTTTCAGTTCCATAAAAAAAAGTGAATGCTTTTATCAGACAAACACCAGTTGGGCGGTTTAAAGAAACATACTGTGCAAAGCTTTTGCCTTTTGGTAGAAGTTCCCTTTGAACAGCATACCCTGGTAATGCTGAGTTAAGTGTCATGGTGTGATGAACAAAGGTTTCTAAAAGCAATGTTCAACTCAGAAGACAGTGTTCAGAAGGCACTTGTGGTGCCAGGTGGGATGTCTCTGTTGAATGGGATTCATCTTGGGTTTTGTCAGGTGAGACTGAGGGGTATTTGTTGCTGGGTGGGATGGAATTTGMRGGACACACACACATCTTTCTCCCTTTTGTTCTCTCTCTGGCTGTAATGACACTGCAGCTCCCTGAGGAGGTTCTCAGTCAGACAGAGGAGGAGGAGAAAATGTCTCTAGGCTGACGGACTCCTCCACCAGGTCTACTGCCCTGGGTTAAAACATAACTTTTCAATTCACATCTCAATGCAGTAGTTTGTCCAAGGAAGCTTGCTTTTAGGTTACAGCATGCTGTAGCTGTATTGCCCATTCACCTAATGGAAGACTCGAGGGATAGAGCAAAATGTCTCTGGCTACCTTGCTGTTTACGCATAAACATTTTGGTTTTGTATTGAGTGCCTTAAAGATGATGAAATGCCCTGGCTGTTGCCACATATGTTGAGCAAGATAAGGGATGTGGTTGACAGTCTGTTGGCCTGGCTCTGCCCACAGATGAACCCAGCGAGGGCTTTAGTTGTCGTGTGGCTGCCAGGCAGGGCAGGAGCTACTCTTTGGGCTGAGAGTGAGAGACGGTGTAATCTCCTTAGCTTGGCATGTCACTCCTCTGCTCTGACCACAGGCATGCAGGTTGTTGTCAGGGGGCTTTTGCTCCTGCCGATTGTRATCCTTACCCCTGTGGATCCATGCTGCAGTCAAATCTATAATGCGCTAGCTAGCATGTCCTCCACTTCAGCTCGGTGACACACACGCTGCTGTCCGCACGTACACACACCGTCTGCGCACATGCTTTTCAATGTGAAGGATATTAAGGTGGTATTGGGAAGGATTTGTTGGCAGCTCTGCCATTTGCTTGAGGAAGCAGAGATTGAGGGGAAAAGGCTCCTGCACTCTGCCTAGGAGGGCTATATGCCTCTGTTCATAAAGGCTGGCATGGACAGCACAACGCCTGTACACAAATGGAAATAATGTTTAGTTGGTTATTGGTTTAGCCTTATTTAAACATTAATTTGATTTGCTTGCCTATTAGTCTGAAGTGTTGTGGGTAAATGGACAGCTTTGTTTGATGCAATAATGGTGACCTCTCTGGTTTTGTTTTCCATGTTGTCATCTAAAAACAGGCTGGGAGAGTGCTGTTTCAACGGCATCTTTCACCACACAGCTTATCAGACCTGTACGGACGCTGTGAATGTGTGCTTTATTCTCAGCATATTTAGCTTTGCTCCATATAGACAAATTGGAGTCACTAAGGCCAGTCCCTTAATTGTAATGTGGTCTGTCAGTGTGCAGAGCAGCATGGGTACTGGGACAGGAGTAAATGGGGTTAGAGAGAGCCTTTGCCTGCTTTCTAGTGGCCCCAGGGACATGGGGCCACTTTCTGCTCTGCTTGTCATCAGTCAGCAGTGATGGGAAACCCAGACAAGAGGAGAAGGGTTCTGTAGCCCTGGTTATCCATGCATACAGGGATTTGGGGACTGAGCTTCAGACACTTTGTTTTGAGGGATAGGCTGGAGGCTGTGGTAGGGGTGCAGCACATCTGTTTGCTTTAGCAAAGTCTCCAATGGCCCCCCGATTTGCTCTACTGCTATGAGGTCTATGGGAGCACTGTAGTGTTGAACCTCTCCAACATGGTCTTTCAGTTAAAGGGAGCTCCTGTACACCATTCTCCATTAGACCTCCCCAGTTATTATTTCATCCTTATCCGGTCCAGAACACATAGGTTAAGGATGAGGTGTTAACATTTTCCCCTTACCTGCTCCACTGTAACACTGTGTGGTATTTGAAGCAGGGGAAAGAGAGGTGCGTATGGGCCTTTGAAGTGTCCCTTCAGTGGTTAACCAGGGCTCTCTCACTTTCGCTCACTCTCTCACACTCACACGGCGCTCTCTGAGACCCCTTCCACATGCATGGCCATTGCTGCAGTAATGAGTCAGGCAATTTCAAGGGCACCCGTGGCTCTCTCCTGAGGCCTGTCCCAGTCCGCTCCAGCTCCCCCTCTCTTTCCTCACTCTCGTTTACTTTCTTGTTCTCTCTATCCCATCCTTAATCTTCCTCCTCATTCCTTATTCTTCTGAGAGGTGGTTCCCAGAACCAGGCAGAGTGAAAAAATGGTTAAATAACTCGCTAATGTTTGAACAGTTCAGCGGTCAGTCAGGGTGGCATTGCAGAGAGAGAGAGAGACAGCGTTTGCATATGTGCGGAAACCGAGCCATGGGGAATGGCAGAACAGGCATGTTCTGTTAGACGTGTCCAGACATAATGTCCTCAGACATGAAGATGCAGTAACTACTTCACTTGTTACTGCGGCTACCACTGAAGCTGCTTGTTACTGTGGCTACCACTGAAGCTGCTTGTTACTGTGGCTACCACTGAAGCTGCTTGTTACTGCGGCTACCACTGAAGCTGCTTGTTACTGCGGCTACCACTGATACTGCTTTTACTGCGCTTACCACGAGCGCTTACTTTGGCTAACTGAAGCTCATTCTACTCGCGGCTTAATGAGCGCTTGTACTTGCGGCTAACAACTGAAGTGCTTTTACTGGGCTTACCTGAGGGCGCTGTCGGTTAATGAGCCGCGTGCTACACTGATGTCTTGTTAACTGACGCTACTACTGGGAGCGCTGTGCTTAGGGCGGCTACACTGAGCTGCTTGTTACTGCGGCTACCACTGGAGCTGCTTTGCGTCCCATTGGAGCTGCTATGTACTTGGCGGCTACCACTGGAGCTGCTTGTACTGGACAGAGCTGCTGTTACTGCGGCTACCACTGGAGCTGCTTGTTACTGGGCGTACGTGGAGCTGCTGTTACGGGTAACCACTGAGCTGCTTGTACTGCGGCTACCACTGGACGGGTGGGGCGTACAGATTCATGTGCGGGTGGCAACCGCTTAGTTGAGGTAGTATGTACATGTGGTTATTAAAGTGACTATGTAGAGATAACAGAGAGCATGGTGTGGGTGGGGCAATGCAATTAGTCTGGGAGCCATTTGACTAGATGTTCAGGAGTCTTATGAGCTTGGGGTAGAAGCTGTTTAATAAGCCTACTTGGACGAGACTGCGCTCCGGTACGCTTGCCGTGCGGTAGCAGAGAGAACATCTATGACTAGGTGTGCTGAGTCTTTGACACTCTGACACCATGCTGATAGAGGTCGGATGGCAGGAAGCTTGGCCCAGTGATGTACTGGGCTGTTTCGCACTACCTCTGTCGCGCCTTGCAGTCAAAAGCCGAGCATTTGTCATACCAGGCATGATGCAACCAGTTCAGGATGCTCTCGATGGTGCAGCTGTAGAACTTTTGAGGACTGAGGACCCATGCCAATTTTTCAGTCTCCTTTCATCTTCTGACCTCCTCCTATAGCTGTCTCGCGTTTGTCGGGTGATAGGCCTACCACTGTTGTGTCATCAGCAAATAATGATGTGTTGGAGTCTTGCCTGGCCGTTGGTCATTGCATGCGGAACAGGGAGTAACATGATGGGCGAGCACGCACCCTGTGTTGAGGATGTGTTGTTACCTACAGTTGAAGCGGAAGTTTACATAACCGGGCTGTCACCAAAAGCACTCACAAACTTCTACAGATGCACAATGATGAGTATCCTGTTGCTGTATCACCGCCTGGTACGCAACTGCTCCGCCCACAACCGTAAGGCTCTCGCAGAGGGAGTGGATCTGCAAACGCATCACCGGTGAAACTACCTGCCCTCCAGGACACCTACACCACACCGATGTCACAGGAAGGCCATAAGACCTAAAGCCAAAACCACCCGAGCCACTGCCTGTTCACCCCGCTATCATCCAGAAGGCGAGGTCAGTACAGGTGCATCAAAGCAGGGACCGAGAGACTGAAAAACAGCTTATATCTCAAGGCCATCAGACTGTTAAACAGCCACCACTAACATTTAGTGGCTGCTGCCAATATACTGACTCAACTCCAGCCACTTTAATAATGGGAATTGATGGAAATTTATGTAAAAATGTATCACTAGCCACTTTAAACAATGCCACTTAATATAATGTTTACATACCCTACATTACTCATCTCATATGTATATGTATATACTGTACTCTATATCATCTACTGCATCTTGCCTATGCCGTTCTGTACCATCACTCATTCATATATCTTTATGTACATATTCTTTATACCTTTACACTTGTGTGTGTATAAGGTAGTAGTTGTGGAATTGTTAGGTTAGATTACTCGTTGGTTATTACTGCATTGTCGGAACTAGAAGCACAAGCATTTCGCTACACTCGCATTAACATCTGCTAACCATGTGTATGTGACAAATACAATTTGATGTGATTTTGATTTGACCTTAGCCAAATACATTTAAATTCCTAACATTTAATCCTAGTAAAAATTCCCTGTTTTAGGTCAGTTAGGAGCACCATTTTTTTTTTTTTATATATGTGAAATGTCAGAATAATAGTAGAGTTATTTATTTAAGCTTGTATTTCTTTCATCACATTCCGAGTGGGTCAGAAGTTTACATCAATCAATCAAATGTATTTATAAAGCCCTTCTTACATCAGCTGATGTCAAAGGGCTATACAGAAACCCAGCCTAAAACCCCAAACAGCAAGCAATGCAGGTGTAGAAGCACAGTGGCTAGGAAAAACTCCCTAGAAAGGCCAGAACCTAGGAACCCAGGTCAGGGTTCCATAGCCGCAGGCAGAACAGTTGAAACTGGAGCAGCAGCACGGCCAGGTGGACTGGGGACCGCAAGGAGTCATCAGGCCAGGTAGTCCTGAGGCATGGTCCTAGGGCTCAGGTCCTCCAAGAGAGAGAGAATTAAAGAGAGCATACTTAAATTCACACAGGACACCGGATAAAACAGGATAAATACTCCAGATTAGAGGTCAACCGATTTATGATTTTTTTTAACGCCGATACCGAATATTGGAGGACCAAAAAAAGCTGATACCGATTATTCTGCCAATTAAAAAAAAATAAAAAAAAACATTTTTATATATACACTGCTCAAAAAAATAAAGGGAACACTTAAACAACACAATGTAACTTCAAGTCAATCACACTTCTATGAAATCAAACTGTCCACTTAGGAAGCAACACTAATTGACAATAAATTTCACATGCTGTTGTGCAAATGGAATAGACAAAAGGTGGAAATTATAGGCAATTAGCAAGACACCCCCAATAAAGGAGTGGTTCTGCAGGTGGTGACCATAGACCACTTCTCAGTTCCTATGCTTCCTGGCTGATGTTTTGGTCACTTTTGAATGCTGGCGGTGCTTTCACTATAGTGGTAGCATGAGACGGAGTCTACAACCCACACAAGTGGCTCAGGTAGTGCAGCTCATCCAGGAAGGCACATCAATGCGAGCTGTGGCAAGAAGGTTTGCTGCGTCTGTCAGCGTAGTGTCCAGAGCATGGAGGCGCTACCAGGAGACAGGCCAGTACATCAGGAGACCAACAACCCAGCAGCAGGACCGCTGCCTTTGTGCAAGGAGGAGCAGGTGGAGTACTGCCAGAGCCCTGCAAAATGACCTCCAGCAGGCCACAAATGTGCATGTGTCTGCTCAAACGGTCAGAAACAGACTCCATGCGGGCCCGACGTCCACAGGTGGGGGTTGTGCTTACAGCCCAACACCGTGCAGGACGTTTGGCATTTGCCAGAGAACACCAAGATTGGCAAATTCGCCACTGGCGCCCTGTGGCTCTTCACAGATGAAAGCAGGTTCACACTGAGCACATGAGCACATGTGACAGACGTGACAGAGTCTGGAGACGCCGTGGAGAACGTTCTGCTGCCTGCAACATCCTCCAGCATGACCGGTTTGGCGGTGGGTCAGTCATGGTGTGGGGTGGCATTTCTTTGGGGGGCCGCACAGCCCTCCATGTGCTCGCCAGAGGTAGCCTGACTGCCATTAGGTACCGAGATGAGGTCCTCAGACCCCTTGTGAGACCATATGCTGGTGCGGTTGGCCCTGGGTTCCTCCTAATGCAAGACAATGCTAGACCTCATGTGGCTGGAGTGTGTCAGCAGTTCCTGCAAGAGGAAGGCATTGATGCTATGGACTGGACCGTCCGTTCCCCAGACCTGAATCCAATTGAGCACATCTGGGACATCATGTCTCGCTCCATCCACCAACGCCACGTTGCACCACAGACTGTCCAGGAGTTGGCGGATGCTTTAGTCCAGGTCTGGGAGGAGATCCCTCAGGAGACCATCCGCCACCTAATCAGGAGCATGCCCAGGCGTTGTAGGGAGGTCATACAGGCACGTGGAGGCCACACACACTACTGAGCCTCATTTTGACTTGTTTTAAGGACATTACATCAAAGTTGGATCAGCCTGTAGTGTGGTTTTCCACTTTAATTTTGAGTGTGACTCCAAATCCAGACCTCCATGGGTTGATAAATTTGATTTACATTGATCATATTTGTGTGATTTTGTTGTCAGCACATTCAACTATGTAAAGAAAAAAGTATTTAATAAGAATATTTCATTCATTCAGATCTAGGATGTGTTATTTTAGTGTTCCCTCTATTTTTTTGAGCAGTGTATATGTGTGTGTGTGTGTGTGTGTGTGTGTATGTATATATATATATATATATACATAGTGGGGCAAAAAAGTATTTAGTCAGCCACCAATTGTGCAAGTTCTCCCACTTAAAAAGATGAGGCCTGTAATATTCATCATATGTACACTTCAACTATGACAGACAAAATGAGAAAAAAAAATCCAGAAAATCACATTGTAGGATTTTTAATGAATTTATTTGCAAATATGGTGGAAAAAAGTATTTGGTCAATAACAAAAGTTTATCTCAATACTTGTTGAGAACTTGTTATATACCCTTTGTTGGCAATGACAGAGGTCAAACGTTTTCTGTAAGTCTTCACAAGGTTTTCACACACTGTTGCTGTTATTTTGGCCCATTCCTCCATGCAGATCTCCTCTAGAGCAGTGATGTTTTGGGGCTGTTGCTGAGCAACACGGACTTTCAACTCCCTCCAAAGATTTTCTATGGGGTTGAGATCTGGAGACTGGCTAGGCCACTTCACGACCTTGAAATGCTTCTTACGAAGCCACTCCTTCGTTGCCCCAGCGGTGTGTTTGGGATCATTGTCATGCTGAAAGACCCAGCCACGTTTCATCTTCAATGCCCTTGCTGATGGAGGGAGGTTTTCACTCCATATCTCACGATACGTGGCCCCATTCATTCTTTCCTTTACACGGATCAGTCATCCTGGTCCCTTTGCAAAAAAACAGTCCCAAAGCATGATGTTTCCACCCCCATGCTTCACAGTAGGTATGGTGTTCTTTGGATGCAACTCAGCATTCTTTGTCCTCCAAACACGACGAGTTGAGTTTTTACCAAAATATAACTATAATTTTGGTTTTATCTGACCATATGACATTCTCCCAATCTTCTTCTTGATCATCCAAATGCTCTCTAGCAAACTTCAGACGGGCCTGGACATGTACTGGCTTAAGCAGGGGGACACGCTGGCACTGCAGGATTTGAGTCCCTGGCGGCGTGTGTGTACTGATGTAGGCTTTGTTACTTGGTCCAGCTCTCTGCAGGTCATTCACTAGGTCCCCGTGTGGTTCTGGATTTTTGCTCACCGTTCTTGTGATCAATTTGACCCCACGGGTGAGATCTTTGTGTGGAGCCCCAGATCGTGTGAGATTCAGTGGTCTTGTATGTCTCCATTTCCTAATAATTGCTCCCACAGTTGATTTCTTCAAACCAAGCTGCTTACCTATGCAGATTCAGTCTTCCAGCCTGGTGCAGGTCTACAATTTTGTTTTGGTGTCTTTTGAACAGTCTTTGGTCTTGGCCATAGTGGAGTTATTTGAGGTTGTGGACAGGTGTCTTTTATACTGATAACAAGTTCAAACAGGTGCCATTAATACAGGTAACGAGTGGAGGACAGAGGAGCCTCTTAAAGAAGAAGTTACAGGTCTGTGAGAGCCAGAAATCTTGCTTGTTTGTAGGTGACCAAATACTATTATCCCCATAAATTGCAAATAAATTCATTAAAAATCTACAATGTGATTTTGGATTTTTTTCTCATTTTGTCTGTCATAGTTGAAGTGTACATATGATGAAAATTACAGTCTTCTCATCTTTTTAAGTGGGAGAACTTCACAATTGGTGGCTGACTAATATTTTTTTGCCCACTGTATATATGTAATAATGACCATTACAACAATACTGAATGAACAGTTATTTTATATAATACATCAATAAAATCAATTTAGTTTAAAATAATAATGATCAATTTGGTTTAAATAATGCAAAAACAAAGTGTTGGAGGAGAAAGTAAAAGTGCAATATTTTAAGTGCCATGCTCAGGACATGAGAACATATGAAGCTGGTGGTTCCTTTTAGCATGAGTCTTCAATATTCCCAGGTAAGAAGTTTTAGGTTGTAGGAATTATGGACTATTTTCTCTCTATACCGTTTGTATTTCATATACCTTTTGACTATTGGATGTTCTTATAGGCACTATAGTTGCCAGCCTAATTCGCGGAGTGATAGGCTTGAAGTCATGGACAGCGCAATGCTTGAAGCACAGCGAAGAGCTGCTGGCAAATGAGCAGGAAAGTGCTGTTTGAGATGAATGCTTACGAGCATGCTGCTGCCTAACCGCACAGTCAGACTGCTCTATTAAATATCAAATCATAGACTTAATTATAATATAACACATTAATACGAGCCTTAGGTCATTAATATGGTCACATCCGGAAACATTAATTTCGAAAACAAAACGTTTATTCTTTCAGTGAAATACGGAACCGATACGTATTTTCTCTAACGGGTGGCATCCCTAAGTCTAAATATTGCTGTTACATTGCCAACCTTCAACGTTATGTCATAATTATGTACAATTCCGGCAAATTAATTACGGTTTTGTTAGGAAGAAATGGTCTTCACACTTCGCTACGAGCCAGGCAGCCCAAACTGCTGCATATACCCTGACTGCTTCACAGAACGCAAGAGAAGTGACAAATTTCCCTAGTTAAATAAATTCATGTTAGCGGCAATATTAACTAAATATGCAGGTTTAAAATATATACATTTGTTATTGATTTTAAGAAAGGCATTGATGTTTATGGTTACGTACACATTGTGGCAATGACAGTGCTTTTTTTCTCGCAAATGCGCTTGTTAAATCATCACCCGTTTGGCGAAGTAGGCTGTGATTCAATGATAAATTAACAGGTACTATTTGATTATATGCAACGCAGGACAGGCTAGATAATCACTAGTTAACGGTATATAGTTTATGTTAAGATGTATTGTTTTTTATAAGATAGTTTAATGCTAGCTAGCAACTAGGTAGTCAGCCTGCCACGCAGTCTCCTCGTGGAGTGCAATGTAATCGGCCATAATCGGTGTCCAAAAAGCCATTACCGGTTGTTATGAACACTTGGCATTACGATTAATCGGTCGACCTCCACTCCAGATATAACATACTGACCTAGCCCCGACACAAAGTACTGCAGCATAAATCTAGAGGCTGAGACAGGAGGGGTCGGGAGACACTGTGGCCGTCCGACGATACCGGACAGGGCCAAACAGGCAGAATATAACCCCACCCACTTTGCCAAAGCACAGCCACACCACTAGAGGGATATCTTCAACCACCAACTTAGCATCCTGAGACAAGGCGAGTATAGCCCACAAAGATCTCCGCCACTGCACAACCCAAGGGGGAGGGCGCAACCGGACAGGAGATACTGTAGATGATAACACTCAAGTGACGCACCCCTCCTAGGGACGACATGGAAGAGCACCAGTAAGCCAGTGACTCAGCCCCCGTAATAGGGTTAGAGGCAGAGAAGGGAACCGGCCAGGCAGAGACAGCAAGAGCGGTTTGTTGCTCCAGTGCCTTTCCGTTCACCTTCACACACTTGGGCCAGACTACACTCAATCATAGGACCTACTGAAGAGATGAGTCTTCAATAAAGACTTAAAGGATGAGACTGAGTCTGCGTCTCTCACATGGGTAGGCAGACCATTCCATAAAAATGGAGCTCTATAGGAGAAAGCCCTGCCTCCATATGTTTGCTTAGAAATTCTAGGGACAGTAAGGAGGCCTGCGTCTTGTGACCGTAGCGTACGTGTAGGTTTGTACGGCAGGACCAAATCGGAAAGATGGGTAGGAGCAAGCCCATGTAATACTTTGTAGGTTAGCAGTAAAACCTTGAAATCAGCCCTTGCCTTAACAGGAAGCCAGTGTAGAGAGGCTAGCACTGGAGTAATATGATCATATTTTTTGGTTCTAGTCAAGATTCTAGCAGCTGTGTTTAGCACTAACTGAAGTTTATTTAGTGCTTTATTTATACATACACTCAATTAGTATTTGGTAGCATTGCCTTTAAATTGTTAAACTTTTGGGTAGCCTTCCACAAGCTTCCCACAATAAGTTGGGTGAATTTTGGCCCATTCGTCCTGACAGAGCTGGTGTAACTGAGTCAGGTTTGTAGGCCTCCTTGCTCACACACGCTTTTTCAGTCTCTCCAATACCTTGACTTTGTTGTCCTTAAGCCGTTTTGCCATAACTTTGGAAGTATGCTTGGGGTCATTGTCCATTTGAAAGACCCATTTACGACCAAGCTTTAACTTCCTGACTGATATCTTGAGATGTTGCTTCAATATATCCACATAATTTTTCTCCCTCATGAGACCATCTATTTTGTGAAGCGCACCAGTCCCTCCTGCAGCAAAGCACCCTCACAACATGATGCTGCCACCCCCGTGCTTAACGGTTGGGATGGTCTTCTTCGTTTTCCAATCCTCCCCCATTTTCCTCCAAACATAACAATGGTCATTATGGCCAAACAGTTCTATTTTTGTTTCATCAGACCAGACGACATTTCTCCAAAAAGTATGATATTTGTCCCCATGTGCAGTTGCAAAACATGGTCTGGCTTTTTTATGGCGGTTTTGGAGCAGTGGCTTCTTCCTTGCTGACCGGCCTATCAGGTTATGTCGATTTATAGCACTCATTTTACTGTGGATATAGATACTTTTGTACCGGTTTCCTCCAGCATCTTCACAAGGTCCTTTGCTGCTGTTCTGGGATTGATTTGCACTTTTCACACAAGTACGTTCATCTCTAGGAGACAGAACGCGTCTCCTTCCTGAGCGGTATGACGGCTGCGTGGTCCCATGGTGTTTATACTTGTGTACTATTGTTTGTGCAGATGACGTTCATACCTTCAGGCGTTTGGAAATTGCTCCCAATGATGAACCAGACTTGTGGAGGTCTACATTTTGTTTTCTGAGGTCTTGGCTGATTTCTTTAGATTTTCCCATGATGTCAAGCAAAGAGACACTGAGTTTGAAGGTAGGCCTTGAAATACATCCACAGGTACACCTCCAATTGACTCAAATGATGTCAATTAGCCTATCAGAAGCTTCTAAAGCCATGACATTTTCTGGAATTTTCCAAGCTGTTTAAAGGCACAGTCAACTTAGTGTATGTAAACTTCTGATACAGTGAATTATACGTGAAATAATCTGTCTGTAAACAATTGTTGGAAAAATTACGTGTCATGCACAAAGTAGATGTCCTAACCGACTTGCCAAAACTATAGTTTGTTAACAAGAAATTTGTAGAGTTGTTGAAAAATGAGTTTTAATGACTCCAACCTAAGTGTATGTAAACTTCCGATTTCAACTGTACACTTACAATCATTGGTTTTTGTTGGGCATACATACTTTAAAGTGAAAAATCTTGAGTCTTGCGCCATTCTGTTACCAGGCATGTAGGGAAGTCCCCCATATCCTGTTCCTTATTGCGCTCTAGTCTGACACCTGGTCTTGTTGTTCATATAGTGTCAAAGGAACCTACAGGGAGCCCTCCAGTTCCTTTAAATTCCTCGCTAGATTATTAATGAGGTGTAAAGCCAAGCTGAATATTAAAGCAGCTCTGGAAGGAGATGGGGTGGTGGAAACTGAGTGTGCATGCTGGTTGTCCTTAAACCTGACCAAGATTTTGGTCCTGTTGTTGGTCAGGTCTTGGCCAGGTATGGTATTAATCACCTCCTCTCATCTCTCACAACTACAGTCTCTGCCCCCCAGCCATAGACGGGACACTACACAACTGCATTTTCTGCCCCCCCCCTCCCCAGGCCACAGCAATTACTTTGAATCCAGTGGCCACTTTGACCTGTTTTTGTTTAGTCTATGTTTCAAGCTGAAATCAGGGTAGTGGTACCTTTGTCCCTTGTCCAAAACCTCTAGCTTTGTGTTAGGTCCTGGTTCACACCTGTGTTTATTGACTTGATGGAAAGTGAAAGGATGGACTGGGAGCTACAGCATATATCTGGTCTGACCTCAACTCTGACAGAGTGTGTCTGCAAGTGTTTATTTTTTTTGTATGTGTGCATAATTCTAATGGGTCAAATAAAGTAGAAATGCTTGCAAGCAATAAAATGGCAAAGCCAGCCACAGGAAGACAACGCTACAGAGAGCACAACTGTGTCCAGGGCAGCCAAGATGGAGAAGGCAAACTAAAGTGTCTTAACGCTGTGGTCTCTCTGCATGCAATGACAGGATGTTCTCCATGGAGATTTGTGTGTCTTACACATTCTGCATACATCTATTTTTTTTTTTACTTAACACTTATTTTTGCTTGACTTCTTAATGCATTGTTGGTTACGGGCTTGTAAGAACCTCAGCTTGTCCTCTTCATAAATCACATTTTATTGGTCACCTACACGTATTACTCATTTGTTTTGTGTAATTCTTTTTGCATTGGTGGGTGGAACAGAACGCACATTTATCTGAGTCACTATTAGTAACTGATTTATGAGCACCACTAATGCATTTCAGTTATGTAATGTCTAAAATACAAAGCTAATTTGCGCTACACTATAGTTTTTTTTCTCTGCCTTTATCAGCGCAAGAGATTATATATTGGCCAATCTCAAATCAATCCCCAGCCCTAGATACGTCTTGATGCCCCCTCCCCTGCACCTCTTTGTTTCAGAGGGGTTGGGTGAAATGCGGAAGACACATTTCGGTTCAATGCATTCAGTTGTGAAACTGACTAGGTATCCCTTTTCCCATTCTTGTAGATCTGTAAGACCTGTTTAGGTATGATAACAGAAGTCTCACAAGCTGAGTCTGTGGAACAACTGACTAGAATATGGGTAAAGGTGGCGACTGAGGGAACACAGCAGTGGTCAGTTGTAAATAGCCGGTGGGGTGTGCTGACGTACAGAACATTGGTCCACAGACACGGTATGTAGGTTACAGTACATCAGGGTAAGTAATAGCTTCTACACAGCAGACCCAACCTAGTCAGCAGATTGGCCTGGATAACACAGGGACAAATGACACAATCCACCCCACCAGCTAGCTAGAAGGCTGGAATTGACACAGTCCACCCCACCAGCTAGCTAGCAGGCTGGAATTGACGCAGTCCACCCCACCAGCTAGCTAGCAGGCTGGAATTGACGCAGTCAACCCAACCAGCTAGCTAGCAGGCTGAATTGACGCAGTCCACCCCACCAGTAGCTAGCAGGCTGGAATTGACGCAGTCCACCCCACCAGTAGCTAGCAGGCTGGAATTGACGCAGTCCACCCCACCAGTTAGCTAGCAGGCTGGAATTGACGCAGTCCACCCCACCAGTTAGCTAGCAGGCTGGAATTGACGCAGTCCACCCCACCAGCTAGCTAGCAGGCTGGAATTGACACAGTCCACCCCACCAGTTAGCTAGCAGGCTGGAATTGACGCAGTCACCCCACCAGTAGCTAGCAGGCTGGAATTGACGCAGTCCACCCCACCAGTAGCTAGCAGGCTGGAATTGACGCAGTCACCCCACCAGCTAGCTAGCAGGCTGGAATTGACGCAGTCCACCCCACCAGCTTAGCTAGCAGGCTGGAATTGACGCAGTCCACCCCACCAGTTAGCTAGCAGGCTGGAATTGACGCAGTCCACCCACCAGCTAGCTAGCAGGCTGGAATTGACGCAGTCCACCCCACAGCTAGCTACAGGCTGGATTGACGCGTCCCCCCACCAGTTAGCTAGCAGGCTGGAATTGACGCAGTCCACCCCACCAGCTAGCTAGCAGGCTGGAATTGACGCAGTCCACCCCACAGTTAGCTAGCAGGCTGGAATTGACGCAGTCCACCCCACCAGCTAGCTAGCAGGCTGGAATTGACGCAGTCCACCCCACCAGCTAGCTAGCAGGCTGGAATTGACGCAGTCCACCCCACCAGTTAGCTAGCAGGCTTGGAATTGACGCAGTCCACCCCACCAGCTAGCTAGGCAGGCTGGAATTGACGCAGTCCACCCCACCAGCTAGCTAGCAGGCTGGAATTGACGCAGTCCACCCCACCAGCTAGCTAGCAGGCTGGAATTGCCATGCCTTCATGGAGCACGACCCTTCTACTGATCCCAACACAAGCACAAATAGGGCTGTGATGTGTTAACATTTTTCCATGACTAAAATTAAAACACACAGCAGACCGTACTTTTTGGTCATTTAAAAACCTGCTGTACTTACAATATAGTGTGCTATAGTTTGGAGAATGAATGAAAATGACTCTGGATGACATAATAATGTTTGTTAGGGCTGTTTTCCTAAAGAAGATAAATCCACTTTGTTTTGTTTCCTTGCCACGATACTAACGAGTATTGCGATACTGGTATCGTCCTGGCCGCAATGACAAAGGAAGCCCAGCCCCTGACAGAGTAACTGACAAGACTTGAGGAGGAGACCATTCCAGGCTATCAGTTTCACAACCAGTCAGTCGCATTAATATGTTCTTGTGATATGAGCTCCATTTTTCCATGACTCTAAGGAAAGGAATGCTTTTTTTGTTTTCTTTATTCCTGAATGATTATTCTTAGGAACAGTCAAGGAGGCTAGCTGCGTGCATTCCAATCCCCCACACTGATTGGAATGCAGTCCAGTCAGTGTGGGGGGGGGGGGGGGACATTTTAATAACAAGCTAGCCAAACCAAATCATAAAAATATGAAGTGTTTTTATTCATGATTTGTAAGTAGCTAATAAAAATAGTAAATCTGATACCAGAAAACAATAGTGATGTTAATAAACTACACTGATCTTAGCAGCCTCATGCCAACAGCGCCTCGGTTGTGTGTCTGTCTGGCTGCTGCTTATACACTGGCACTGGGGTAAGCAGTCAGGGAAAATATCATCACAAACAACTCTCAGCAACAGAAATGCTGCGTCAGACCACAGCGCTTTTCAGAAACATCCACATGTGCTCAAGCTGTGCTTTAAATCCCAGCCACTCATTTTCTACTCACATCAGCAGAGCCTGCATCCTCTCTGGGGGAGGCCCTGTCCCTGCAGTGTGAACAGCACCAGCAGGCTACAGCAGACCAAGGAGACAGACTGAAGCTGGAGGTAACATCCACCCCATGTAACCTACTGTCTTTGATGAACATACAGCCAGCCCTGTCTGTCATTGTATACGACTGTGACTAGGCAATGCTGAGATGGCGATAGCGACTGTATCACACACGCAGACACTGGACATTCCTCCTCCCCCTCTGACCTCATCCTCACAGAGGATACAGAGAAGGTGGAGGGCCCAGTGAGTGGTCTGACAATTGCTAGCAGACAGATTGGAGAGAGAGCCAGGCTGACTGTGTCTGAGGAGTCATTCTGTGGCTGCTGCGACAGGCTCCCTGGCCCTGGCTGCCTAGCTCTTGTTACTAGATTATAGGCCCTCTAACGAGATTACCACCAGACAATGGAGCCCCAACACAAGTGGCTTGCCGAACAACACACACACACACACACACCTGCCTACCCGACCATGGCCAATTACACAAAAGCTGGTCTAACTCCTTGGAAACTTTGGGTGTTTTCACATATGAAATTCGGTACCCTGGTTCTGTTTCCTGGAGCATTTTGTGAGGATTCTACAAAATACGTTTTGCATTCACAAGACCTGGAAACAACAGTTTCAGGGTGCGATTAGCAAGACGTATATTCTACATGACGTTAGCGAGTTAGCGTGTTTATAATGGGCAGAAAAAGTTCCACACGACTCACCATGTCCTATTACATGGTACTCTGGTCCTGGATCTTGGACCATGAACTCACGCAGGTGAGTTGGATCACACTGGATCAGTGTACCAAACGTTTCCGGATCAAAAGGGAATATGTGAAAGCACCCTTTTGAAAGTTGTGGCTATGTAGAGTTCAAAGGAAAAGAGGAAGCTGTGATGCTTTCTTTCTCCAGTGGTTAGAATGTAGGTCAAGTCATGTGAATGATGAATGTTCCCAGCCTGCTTTACTTGAGTGAGCTGAGACCGAGGAGAGCATGCACATCTATCCTACCTCCTCCAACTAGAAGAAACACATGAGGGTAGTTTAGAACCTTACCAGGGATTCCCACAAGTTTTCCCTTTTCAGAAACTAACTCATAATTCTGAATCGGCTAATGTACATCTTGATGGAAAGAGAACAGTGTTGTTTGAACAGTGGCTTATTGTTTGAACAGGGGAGCAGTTCAGAGATGCAGTGTGAGGACAGCGGAATTTAAAGAGGGCTATTAGTGAGGTCTCCAGGAATCAGTGTTATAGAGCTGTATATTAATGATCACAGAGTGTGACATGGTAGGGCAAGGCAGTGGGGAACCTGTCTTCTTGGCAGAGGGCTGGAGAATAGATCTGGGGTGTTGGCAAACCTTGAGTGGCCTGCTGCTTCAGCAGAGAGCTGCCAGACAGTCCAGCCAGCCGTGTCAATGATATACAGACTCTTTCTCCAACAACGGGCTAAAACTACCTGCATCTTCCTGCCTAAACTGATCAAAACGATCGTTTAAACTATCAATCTAGACTCTATTCAAATGCAATCAAATCAGGGTTATGATACTACAATGGCAGTGTACAAAAATTGAAATTTTTCTGTCATTTAGATTGTGCCAACATTTCCAGAGGTGTGAGACGAGGTGCAGAAATCAATAGTTTTCAGTCTGACACACTTTCTGTCTTCCTGTGTACAAACCCTCTTTCACGGTGGAAGCTTCTATCTTCCTTTCTGGAAGATCTAAACTGATAACCCATGACTCATAGTTTGTCATCACCCCTGTGACTCAACTGTTCTAGGCATCTATATACAGTGCCTTCAGAAAGTATTCATACCCCTTGGCATATTCCACATTTTGTTGTGTTACAGCCTGAATTCCAAGTTTGGGCTTTGGTTAGGCAAAGCCCGGACTTGAATTCTGTGCAAAGACTTGAAGATTCCCTGTCTAACGTAACAGAGCTTGAGAAACAATATTTCAGGAAGAAAAGGAGAGAATCCCCAAAGCTGTTATAGACATACCCAAGACGACTCAAAGCTGTAATCGCTGCCAAAGGTGCTTCTACAAAGTATTGACTCGGGAGTGAATACTTATGTAAATGAGATATTTCTGCGTTTCATTTTCAATACATTTGCAAACATTTATAAAAACATGTTTTCACTTTGATTATATTTAATCAATTTTGAATTCCGGCTGTAACACAACAAAATGTGGAATAAGTCAAGGGGTGTGAATAATTTCTGAGGCACTGTATGTGTCTGCCTTTGTAACTGGGTCTGAGAGCAGACTCGGTGTAGACTAGGCGGCAGGTTTGTGTTCTTGTTCACACTGATTTACACACCACGGCTCATGCCGTAGACCGCTGTACCGGCTACCAGTTCAGAGCAGTGTGTTTAGCCTTCATGTCTGCTGCCTGACAGAATTATGATCCAGGCTTGAGCAAGTTTTTTGGGCTTTGCTTTAGTGAATGGAATCAGAACAAACCAGCCTTTAGTTTTCTTTAGTATATGGAATCAGAAGTGTATGTTTGTTTGTGTATGTGTGTGTGTATATGTACAGTCATGGCCAAAGGTTTTGAGAATGACACAAATATGAATTTTTACAAAGTCTGCTGCTTCAGTGTCTTTAGATAATATATTTTTGATGGCAGCCCATTCATGCATAATCAACGCTTGGAGTTTGTCAGAATATGTGGGTTTTTGTTTGTCCACCCGCCTCTTGAGTATTAGCCACAAGTTCTCAATGGGATTAAGGTCTGGGGAGTTTCCTGGCCATGGACCCAAAAAATCAATGTTTTGTTCGCTGAGCCACTTAGTTATCACTTTTGCCTTATGGCAAGGTGCACCATCATGCTGGAAAAGGCATTGTTCGTCACCAAACTGTTCCTGGATGGTTGGGAGAAGTTGCTCTCGGAGGATGTGTTGGTACCATTCTTTATTCATGGCTGTGTTTTAGGCAAAATTGTGAGTGAGCCCACTCCCTTGGCTGAGAAGCAACCCCACACATGATGGTCTCAGGATGCATTACTGTTGGCATGACACAGGACTGATGGTAGCGCTCACCTTGTCTTCTTCCGGACAAGCTTGTTTCCGGATGCCCCAAACAATCGGAAAGGGGATTCATCAGAGAAAATGACTTTACCCCAGTCCTCACTAGTCCAATCCCTGTAACTTTTGCAGAATATCAGTCTGTCCCTGATGATTTTCCTGGAGAGAAGTGGCTTCTTTGCTGCCCTTCTTGACACCAGGCCATCCTCAAAGTCTTCGCCTCATCTGCGTGCAGATGCACTCACACCTGCCTGCTGCCATTCCTGAGCAAGCTCTGTACTGGTGGTGCCCCGATCCCGCAGCTGAATCAACTTTAGGAGACGGTCCTGGCGCTTGCTAGACTTTCTTGGGCGCCCTGAAGCCTTCTTCACAACAATTGAACCGCTCTCCTTGAAGTTCAGATAGCATTTTCCCTTAATAAATAAAATCATCACTTAAAAACTGCATTTTGTGTTAACCCAAGTAATCTTTGTGTAATATTTAAATTTATTTTATCTGAACATTTAAGTGTCACGTGCAAAAAAAAAAAATCAGGAAAGGGCAAATACTTTTTCACAGCACACATGTGTATGTATGTATGTATATATGTATGTGTATATATACACTGCTCAAAAATAAAGGGAACACTAAAATAACACATCCTAGATCTGAATGAATGAAATATTCTTATTAAATACTTTTTTCTTTACATAGTTGAATGTGCTGACAACAAAATCACACACAAATTATCAATGGAAATCAAATTTATCAACCCATGGAGGTCTGGATTTGGAGTCACACTCAAAATTAAAGTGGAAAACCACACTACAGGCTGATCCAACTTGATGTAATGTCCTTAAAACAAGTCAAAATGAGGCTCAGTAGTGTGTGTGGCCTCCACGTGCCTGTATGACCTCCTACAACGCCTGGGCATGCTCCTGATTAGGTGGCGGATGGTCTCCTGAGGGATCTCCTCCCAGACCTGGACTAAAGCATCCGCCAACTCCTGGACAGTCTGTGGTGGACGTGGCGTTGGTGGATGGGCGAGACATGATGTCCCAGATGTGCTCAATTGGATTCAGGTCTGGGGAACGGGCGGGCCAGTCCATAGCATCAATGCCTTCCTCTTGCAGGAACTGCTGACACACTCCAGCCACATGAGGTCTAGCATTGTCTTGCATTAGGAGGAACCCAGGGCCAACCGCACCAGCATATGGTCTCACAAGGGGTCTGAGGATCTCATCTCGGTACCTAATGGCAGTCAGGCTACCTCTTGCGAGCACATGGAGTCTGTTTGATTGAGTGGAGAACAGGAGGGCTTCTTAAAGAAAAACTAACAGGTCTGTGAGAGCCGGAATTGTTACTGGTTGGTAGGTGATCAAATACTTATGTCATGCAATAAAATGCAAATTATTTTCTTAAAAATCATACAATGTGATTTTCTGGATTTTTGTTTTAGATTCCGTCTCTCACAGTTGAAGTATACCTATGATAAACATTACAGCCCTCTACATGCTTTGTAAGTAGGAAAACCTGCAAAATCGGCAGTGTGTCAAATACTTTTTCTCCCACTGTATATATCATACACACACACACAACATTTTTGTAAAATGACAATTGCAACAATACTGAATGACAATGAACACTTTTATTTTAACTTAATATAATACAAAAATACACACACGCACACACACAGCTCTGAAGTGACAATGATACTGAAGTCTGCTTAGGAGACAAATACTCTCAACTGTTTGAATAAAATAGAGTTTAAGTTGCCTGTGATGAATGTTGAAAACAAAAACTGTAATTTTATATGCAGGAATCCTATTTTAATAATGGGCATGGTAAGAATTGACGACCAAAGTGCGAGTCATAATTCCCATGACACCTAGCAAAATCTGAAAAGCGGTTCCTTCATTTATTCCATAGGATATTTTTTAGATTCACTTAAAATAAGGTCTGTGTTTCGTGTAGGCTTACACCACCGTGCCAATTTTATAACTGTGTAGATATCCATAGGACAAGGTAACTGATCAATATTGGCTAAATATAAGCGAAGAAAATTTTTTTGTAGAGTGGATTTATGAAAATATGTTGACAAACGTTACCTTATCCTAGTGAGATTTACACGGGTATCAAAACGCGAGGCGGTTTAAGCCTGCACGAAACACAGACCTTATTTGAAGTAGATCAAGACATTCTCTATGGAAGACATGAACGGTAAAATAACGAAGGAACCCCTTTCAAGTTCAGCCGTAAGTTATTACAGGATTATAACGCGTCAACTATTTCTCTTAAACCATATACCTTTGACTAATCCGGAAACTATCACCTCGAAAACAAAACGTTTATTCCATTCCGTATTTTATCTAACGGGTGGCATCCATGAGTCTAAATATTCCTGTTATATTGCACACCCTTCAATGTTATGTCATAATTACGTAAAATTCTGGCAAATTAGTTCGCAAAGAGCCAGGCGGCCCAAACTGTTGCATATACCCTGACTCTGCGTGCATGACGACGAAAAAAAGAAATGACACAATTTCACCTGGTTAATATTGCCTGCTAACCTGGATTTTCTTTTAGCTAAATATGCAGGTTTCAAAATATATACTTGTGTATTGATTTTAAGAAAGGCATTGATGTTTATGGTTAAGTACACATTGGAGGATTGACAGTCATTGATTGTTTTTTATAAGATAAGTTTAATGCTAGCTAGCAACTTACCTTAGCTTACTGCATTTGCGTAACAGGCAGGCTCCTCGTGGAGTGCAATGTAATCAGGTGTTAAAGCATTGGACTAGTTAACTGCAAGGTTGCAAGATTGGATCCCCCGAGCTGACAAGGTTAAGGCCGTCATTGAAAATAAGAATGTGTTCTTAACTGACTTGCCTAGTTAAATAAAGATTAAATAAAGGTGTTAAAATTAAAAAAAAAAACAGCACCCAAAAATACCGATTTACGATTGTTATGAAAACTTGAAATCGGACCCGATTAATCGGCCATTCCGATTTAATCGGTCGACCTCTAATAAACACCATGCGACCACGCAGCCGTAATACTGCTCACGAAGGAGATGCGTTCTGTCTCCTAGAGATGAATGTACTTTGGAGCGAAAAGTGCAAATCAATCCCAGAACAACAGCAAAGGACCTTGTGAAGATGCTGGAGGAAACGGGTAGAAAAGCATCTATATCCACAGTAAAACGTGTCCTATATTGACATAACCTGAAATGCAGCTCAGCAAGGAAGAAGCCACTGCTCCAAAACCGCCATAAAAAAGGCAGACTACGGTTTGCAACTGCACATGGGGACAAATATTGTAATTTTTGGAGAAATGTCCTCTGGTCTGATGAAACAAAAATAGAACAGTTTGGCCATAATGACCATCATTATGTTTGGAGGAAAAAGGGGGAGGCTTGCAAGCTGAAGAACACCACCCAAACCGTAAAGAACGGGGGTGGCAGCATCATGTTCAGGGGGTGCTTTGCTGCAGGAAGGACTGGTGCACTTCACAAAATAGATCTCATCATGAGGAAGATAAATTATGTAGATATATTGACGCAACATCTCAAGACATCAGTCAGGAAGTTAAAGCTTGGTTGCAAATGGGTCTTCCAAATGGTCAATGACCCCAAGCATACTTCCAAAGTTGTGGCAAAATGGCTTAAGGACAACAAAGTCAAGGTATTGGTGTGGCCATCACAAAGCCCTGACCTCAATCCCAGAGGAAATTTGTGGGCAGAACTGAAAAAGCGTGTGCGAGCAAGGAGGCCTACAAACCTGACTCAGTTCCACCAGCTCTGTCAGGAGGAATGGGCCAGACTTCCTGTATTAGGAAGGCCTGCAGCTGGCAGGAACGTTTGGGGAAAATATTTTGCCCCTGTGCGTGTTTAGGAAATGTGAGGCAATGATCTCATTTTCTAAGATGTAGCCTGGAGCTGTTAATGTGAGAGAAAAGGGGGAGGGGTGTGTGTGTGAGAAATTAGTTAGGTTTATAATCAGCCAACCAACCGTGACCCTGTTCCCTGCTTCTCGGCATCCTGGGGGAAATATAATATCAGACTTTGGTCCGCCTGCTGAGATGGTCAGGGGGAGGAGTCTAGGGCTGCCTTTTTAGCTTTGTTTTCCTTAGGGTGCTTTTTATTCCGTTTTTATTGTTATTTTTAGTTTTTTTATCCTCTTTGTTTTGTAGTAAATATTGAAGTTTTAATTTTAATTAGTTTTTTTCCTTTGAAGCACATTGTTGCATTCTGTCTGAAATGTGCTGTATAAATACAGCTTGATTTGATTTGACTCCGTAAAGCAGACAGACTGCAGTTTCAAATGGCATGGGACAGTGTTGCCCCTCTCTCGGTTAGTATCTTGAAGCAAGATTATTCTTAATTTTTCGATGCTATAGGCCAATACAAAGATCTGCTTACTATTGCATACAACAACCAGTCAGACAACAGAGTGAGGTCCCTGGCAGTGCAGAAGCCCGTGTAAACGGTGCTCTTCTCTTCGGATTGGTCCATAGCCTGTAAGAGGAGAGTGCCTTCTGACCTATTGCAGGCTGGAGCTGGCCCTGAGAGAAATAGAACCCGCTGATCCTACTGCAGTCTTCCTGTCGTTAAAATGTAAAGCCACATTCCGTCTCAGGACTGGGAGATTGTTTTACTTAGTCCATGTTCTTGAAAAGGCTCATTCAAAGCTGTATAGAAAGAAACTACCCACATGTGTCTGTACCACATCTATTTTGTAGCCAATATTATAACCAATGAAATGGGCTTCTTCCGTCAGCACATCGTAAACCAAAGTACATTGAACGACTGCCTGGCCTGTTTCTGTGCCAAAGAGCGGAGAACTGAATTTGAAGACTGTTGGCTTGAATATTTGATAGTCAACAGGAAGAAATGTTCCATTGCTGCATTGATATTCCTCTCAGTACTTTCCACAGCAGCAGCTAAATGACCCCTTCTGTCCTTCTTTACTGACATTCCCATGTAGACTTCTGTTATCCCTCTGGACTATTGGAACTGGAGGAGAGCTTAGCAATGATCTTCACTGACAGCATGACATTGAACACATTCTCAAGCCCTACACCTGAAGTCCCCCTGCTCCACTTCTGACACTTAGCAATTCCAGTCATATGAGCCTGTGCCTCTAAGTGGATTATGTTGCTTTTAGAATTCAAGTCACTGTGTGTGCAGCGTATTGGGCTCGGGGGACCTCTGTCTAGACTGGGCTCGGGGGACCTCTGTCTAGACTGGGCTCGGGGGACCTCTGTCTAGACTGGGCTCGGGGGACCTCTGTCTAGACTGGGCTCGGGGGACCTCTGTCTAGACTGGGCTCGGGGGACCTCTGTCTAGACTGGGCTCGGGGGACCTCTGTCTAGACTGGGCTCGGGGGACCTCTGTCTAGACTGGGCTCGGGGGACCCTCTGTCTAGACTGGGCTCGGGGGACCTCTGTCTAGACTGGGCTCGGGGGACCTCTGTCTAGACTGGGCCCAGGGGACAGCAGCACAGAGACCCACTTTCTCTCTGATGGAACCCTCTCTGGAAACCTCTGTTCCTCAGACCCAGTACACAGTTCATTTTGGCTCTCTTTTGCGCTCGCTCTCTTTCGTTCTAGCTCGCTCTTTTTCGTTCTCGCTCGCTCTCTTTCGCGCTTGCTAATATATTGTCTGATATGTTCTGTTGCAGAGGGAGATGAAGGAGCAACTGGCCACTCTGCAGGACAGTGAGAAGGGACACACAGAGGCCCTGCAGCTACTGCAGAGACAACTCACTGAGACCAAGGTAACACACCAAGCACTACTCACTGAGACCAAGGTAACACACCAAGCACAAACATTCACTTAGACCAAGCAAGGTAACTTAGAGCCTTTTTACCCATTAGAGACCAAGTTAATGGTCGAGTGGTTTCTGTCTGTCTCTCATCCTATCTCTATCTCACCCTCCACCTAAGTCTGTACTGAACTGATTGGTTTATTGAGCATCTCTTTAATCTATACACCCTGTTTTAATCAGCGGAACAAGAGCAGCAGCCAATCAATACAACAGATATTCCTCAGTCACCTTTTCTGTCTCATCTCTTCCCCCTTTGATGACTTTGAGATTCACAAAGGCAAAGCTGTCTGACAGAGAGAGTGTGGGCCGTCAGCGGTATTTGTCATTTGGAAGGGTGTCGTTCTTTCTGCTGGTTACATGCTGGCTGTTCCCTGGCACGCCAGCACAGCCCGCGCCCTCCCGTCTTCCTGTCCTGTCCGCAGGACTTTACTTTACCCTGGCTCTGGCCCAGCGAGGCAGACCTGCCTGCTTCCACTGCCATCCTGCCGTCACCTTCAGCTGACTGCCAGTTGGAGCTCTTCTAGCCCCTCCATTATAAATCAGCCCATCTCATTAGGTTTGCATCCATGTGTCTGAAGAGATGTGCGTTGCCTGGAAGAGGGCCATAGAGGAACTAAATCGATCTCTCTGCCTCTCCAATACATTTAGGTTGCTGACAATGAAATGCTCTGTTCTCCTGCTCTTCCTGCTTGACCACACACAGAAACCAAAGAAGAATGGATTTGTAGGATCTGATCAAAGCACCCACAAATGATGTTATGTAATCCTGAAATGGGAGACTGCCCACCTCAAACACCCATAATCCTCTCTATCCCCCCGGCAACATGAAGGTGTTGAAACTGAATCTTTGATTAGGGTGGTGTGAGGCTGCCATTACCCTTGTTTTGGTATGACTTAAATGTCCCCTAACACTGCTGTTTGTCACTTAATTGGTTTATATTGGTTCTGGTTCTCTAGTTTAGTTCCAGTCCTGGGCCCATGTGTTCAGGAGCATCCCCTTCCCTGTCTGAAGAGCAGACGTTGTGTCTGATTCTCTGGCCATGGGGGTTTGTCTGATTTAACGTGCTGCTTCTCTGAGACCCAGCCTCCTCTTCCTGTAGGTTTAATATGGGCTTTAAATATCCACCCTGCCATAGCCATAACACCCTGCTGGAGAAGACTGGCACATGGTTACTGCATTGCTGCCCGCCTCATCAGTCCTGTCCTCCTCTCACTGTCACACTCACATCCCACTCCTGCCCTGCTCTGTATTGGAGATAAATGATCTTAATAGGCTTAAAGTTCCCAGCAGCACAGAGAGAATATCTGCCTGCTTCTAGGTTCCTACAGGAACAGGCATGCTGCTGGAGGGAAATTCATTTATGGCAGGCAGTAGCAATAAAACCCAGATTCTGATGCTGCTACCCCTGCTCCCTGGTGTTCCCCTGTGATGGAGAGGAGTAGAGACTACTAGAACAGAGCGAATGTTTCCTTTGTACAGACACACAGAAGCCCTGCGTGAGAAGCTGCTCCCTCTCCAGTTGTTACTGGACTGAGCCTCTTGGATCTCCTCTCTTTGTTCTTTGTCTCTGCTGCTACTGTTGCTGTTAGCATTGGAGATGATTCATTTCCTCTTCAAGTCCAGCACCCTCCTTGATTTCCCCATGACTACAAATCAATTCACCCCACTCTCTCCTCAGCTTCTGCTCCTTTTCCCCTCATCAACAGCACGGCTCTTCCCATAATAGCATCCTTTTCACTGACTATCCACTGGCCTTGTAAATGTTGCCTTCAACACACAGCTTGTCTGTCCCCAGCCGACCCCACAGCATCAGCCTTTTAAACATGCTTTCGATCTCACAAGCAGTACCACTATTAAAACAGCACAATGTGACTAACTGTGCTCTAGGGCCTCTTCCACTGTCCCAACCTTCCAGTGAGGCTGAGCTTTGCCCTATTCTACTCCTAATGCTCTCTATATAGGGCGTTCTTATGATAGACATTTTGTATTGATTTAATGTTAGATGATCTGTAACAGCAGATGGGGATTGTCCGTAGAAGCCCTGCATTTGACTTAGACAGATTTTTTTCAGTCAATGAATTTACATAATATTTAGGTGCTAAAAAGGTTTTTATAAACCGAGTGGTTCGAGCCCTGAATGCTGATTGGCTGAAGGCTGTGGTATATCAGACTGTATACCACAGGTATGACAACAAAATGTTTTTGCTGTTCTAATTACCATGGTTACCAGTTTATAATAACAATAAGGCACCTCAGGAGTTTCTAGTATATGACCAATATACAACGGCTAAGGGCTGTATCCAGACACTTTGCGTTGCGTCGTACATAAGAACAGTCCACAGCTGTGGTATATTAGCCATATACCACACCCCTTCTTGTGCCTTATTGTTTAAGTAAGCCATGGGGTTACTGACTCTTGTCAAGTGGCAGGCAGTAGCTTAAGAGTGCAGAGGCAGAGTGACAGAGGCACTTGATTAGACATAAGTTTTCTATTTAAGCAATAAGGCCCGAGGGGGTGTGGTATCTGGCCAACATACCACAGCTAAGGGCTGTTCTTAAGCATGACGCAATGCGGAGTGCCTGGATACACCCCTTAGCTGTGGTATATTGGCCATATACCACCAACCCCCGAGGTGCCTTATTGATATTATAAACTGGTTACCAATGTAATTAGAGCAGTAAAAAATAAATGTTTTGTCAGACCCGTGGTATACAAATATACCACGGCTTTCAGCCAATCACCATTCAGGGCTCAAACCCCCCAGTTCTTAAGATGGAGCCGAAGATGATGGCTGACGTTTTACATGCTCGTAACCAATTGTGCAATTTTTCTATTTTATTTTAATTTAATTTAAACATAATGTTGCTGCTACTGTCTCATATGACTGAAAATAACTTCTGGACATCAGATCTGGGATTACTCACCACGGACTGGAAGAAGCTTTTTCCTTTAACGAGTCTGACGAGAAAGATATACTGCTCTCCCAGGAACAGGCCCATATCCCCGTCATTTGCGTGAAGAAAAGACGGAGGAAAAGGGGACGCAGATCAGGCTGCCTTTTGAGAATCTGTAGGAGCCTCCCGGGTGGCGCAGTGGTCTAGAGCACTGCATCGCAGTGCTAACTGCGCCACCAGAGTCTCTGGGTTCGCGCCCAGGCTCTGTCGCAGCCGGCCGCGACCGGGAGGTCCGTGGGGCGACGCACAATTGGCATAGCGTCGTCCGGGTTAGGGAGGGTTTGGCCGGTAGGGATATCCTTGTCTCATCGCGCTCCAGCGACTCCTGTGGCGGGCCCGGGCGCAGTGCGCGCTAACCAAGGGGGCCAGGTACACAGTGTTTCCTCCGACACATTGGTGCGGCTGGCTTCCGGGTTGGAGGCGCGCTGTGTTAAGAAGCAGTGCGGCTTGGTTGGGTTGTGCTTCGGAGGACGCATGGCTTTCGACCTTCGTCTCTCCCGAGCCCGTACGGGAGTTGTAGCGATGAGACAAGATAGTAATTACTAGCGATTGGATACCACGAAAATTGGGGAGAAAATGGGATAAAATTTACAAAAAAAAAAAAAATGAGAATCTGTAGGAGAGCCAGTAAAGTCCCACTGCCATCAATTCTACTTGCTAACATGAAATCATTGGAAAATAAAATTGATTCATTATGAATTATCCTACCGACGGACATTAAGAATTGTAATTCTTATGTTTCACCGAGTCGTGGTTGAACTACGACACGGATAATTTAGAGCTGGAGGGATTTTCAATGCAACGTCAGAGCAAAGAAGCTACGTCTGGTAAGACGAGGGTGGGGGTGGTCTTTTTGTCTACAGCTGGTGCGTGATGTCTAATATTAAAGAAGTCTCGAGGTATTGCTCGCCTGGGTATTGCTCGCCTGAGTACCTTATAAGTTGTAGACCACACTATTTACCAGGAGAGTTGTCATCTATATTATTCGTAGCCGTCTATTTACCACCACAGAACGAAGCTGGCACTAAGACCGCACTCAACAAACTCTATAAGGCAAAAGCAACAAGAAAATGCTCACCCAGAGGCGGCGCTCCTAGTGGCCGGGGACTTTATGCAGGCAAACTTAAATCACTTCTACCAAATTTTTACCAAGAAAACTCTAGACCGCCTTTACTCCACACAACAGATGCATACAAAACTCTCTCCTGCTCTCCATTTGGCAAATCTGACCATAATTCTATCCTCCTGATTCCTGCTCACAAGCAAAACTAAAGCAGGAAGTACCAGTGACTCGCTCAATACGGAAGTGGTCAGATGACGCGGATGCTACACTACAGGACTATTTTGCTAGCACAGACTGGAATATGTTCCGGGATTCATCCAATGGCATTGAGGAGTATACCACATCAGTCACTGGCTTCATCAATAAGTGCATCGACAACGTCGTCCCCACAGTTGATTGTCCGTACATATCCCAACCATTAGCCTTGGATTACAGGTGACATCCGCATCGAGCTAAAGGCTAGAGCTGCCGCTTTCAAGGAGCGGAACACTGATCCGGACACCTATAAGAAATCCCGCTATACCCTCAGATGAATAATCAAACAAGCGAAGCGTCAATACAGGATTAAGATTGAATCCTACTACACTGGCTCTGACGCTCGTCGGCTGTGGCAGGGCTTGAAAACTATTACGGACTACAAAGGGAAACCCAGACGCAAGCTGCCCAGTGACGTGCGCCTACCAGACAAGCTAAATGCCTTTTATGCTCGCTTCAAGGCAAGCAGCACTGAAGAATGCACGAGAGCACCAGCTGTTCTGGATGACTGTGTGATAACAAACTCAGTAGCCGAGTAAGACCTTTTAAACAGGTCAACATTCACAAAGCTGTGGGGCCAGATGTATTACCAGAACGTGTAGTCAAAGCATGTGTGGACCAACTGGTAAGTGTCTTCACTGACATTTTCAACCTCTCCCTGACTGAGTCTGTAATACCTACATGTTTCAAGCAGAACACCATAGTCCCTGTGCCCAAGGAAGCGAAGGTAACCTGCCTAAATGATTACCGCCCCGTAGCACTCACATTGGTAGCCATGAAATGCTTTGAAAGGCTGGTCAAGGCTCACATCAACAGCATCCTCCCGGATACCCTAGACCCACTCCAATTCGCATACCGCCCCAACAGATCCACAGATGACGGTGGTCAGGTGGTAAGGGTAGGCAACAACACGTCTGCCACATTGATCCTAAACACTGGGGCCCCTCAGGGGTATGTACTTAGTCCCCTCTTGTACTCGCTGTTCACCCACGCCTGCGTGGACAAATACGACTCCAACACCATTATGTTTGCTGACGACACAACAGTGGTAGGCATGATCACCGACAACAATTTGACAGCCTATAGGGAGGAGGTCAGAGAACTGGCAGTGTGGTGCCAGGAAAACAACCTCTCCCTCAATGTGAGCAAGACAAAGGAGTTGATCATGGACTACAGGGAAAGGCAGGCCGAACAGGCCCCCGTTAACATCAACGGGGCTGTAGTTGAGCGGGTCGAGAGTTTCAAGTTTCTTGGTGTCCACATCACCAAAAATCTATCATGGTCCAAACACACCAAGGCACTCATGAAGAGGGCACGACAAAACCTTTTCCCTCTCAGGAGACTGAAAAGATTTGGCATGGGTCCCCAGATCCTCAAAAGGTTCTACAGCTGCATCATCGAGAGCATCCTGACCGGTTGCATCACCGCGTGGTATGGCAACTGCTCGGCATCTGACCGTAAGGTGCGACAGCGGGTAGTGCGAACGGCCCAGTACGTCACTGGGGCCAAGCTTCCTGCCATCCAGGACCTATATAATAGGCGGTGTCAGAGGAAAGAACATAAAATTGCCAGACTCCAGTCACACAAGTCATAGACTGTTTTTTTCCCTGCTACTGCATGGCAAGTGGTACCGGAGCGTCAAGTCTATGACCAAAAGGCTCCTTTAAAAGCTTCTACCCCCCCAAGCCATAAGACTGCTGAACAATTAACCGAATGGCCACCGGACTATTACATTGACTCCCCATTTGTTTTGTACACTCCTACTACTCGCTGTTTGTTTATTATCTATGCATAGTCACTTCACCCCTACCTACATGTACAAATTACCTATAACCTGTATCCCCGCACACTGACTCGGTACCGGTACCCCCTGTATATAGCCTTGTTATTGTGTTTTATTATTTTTACTTTAGTTTATTTGGTAAATATTTTCTTAACCAACACTTCAAGAAGAGTTAAGGGCTTGTAAGTAAGCATTTCAAGGTAAGGTCTACACTTGTATTTGGCGCATGTGACAAATGGTTAGATTCGATTTTTGATTTGATAATGATGTTTAATGGTTGTAGCATAACCTGTACTTTCATTGTAAATAAATAACCTCTCATCCCTCTCTCCTCTTTCTCATCTCTCTCTTGTCCCCGTCTCTTCTCGCCCTCTCTCTCTCGTTCCAGTCGTCGGCCAAGGGCCTTCGTGCGACCATCGGCGAGGTGTTTGAGCATCTGCAGCGGTTTCTGCGCGAGCGCCAGAAAGCCATGTTGGAGGAGCTGGAGACTGATACGGCGCGCACGCTCTCCGACATCGAGCACAAGATCCAGCGCTTCAGCCAGCAGCTGCGTGACGTCAAGGAGGGCATCGGCATCCTGCAGGAGCGCCTCAACGAGCCGGGCCGCCATGACTTCCTGGAGGGCGTTGCCCTCACCTCCGAGAGGTGCTCTGCTTACTGTCTGACTGACCATGGATCAGCTGTTCTTCCAAACAGCCACAGTCCTAAACTTTTGTAAGATAGTACGCTGTCTGAGGTTATGTTATACTACCCTCCTAACATAACACCATCCCCTGAATGTAATCCATTCTGCTCATCGTCAGGATAGTGATATTGATATCTTGGAGTGAAAGTGCAGAGTTAGGCAATGAGGCTTATCCCAGGTCTCTGATAGATAGCTTAACAGGCCAGATATACAGGGCTCATTATTTGAAATCTGTGAAAGAGTGGGCTCGGGGATAGCGTTGAAGTATTTAAGATCTTAGAGTGATTGATAAGGTAGACTGAGGAAGTTGTTGCATCAGTAGGCATTCTAACAACCAGTCCAGAGGGCATTGACAGGAATGAGTGAAGAATGAACTGATATACAGGTTCGCCATCTCACATTTTCCAATACTTCTTTTTAACTTTGTGAGAACAGGCTTGACAAGGTTGTGGTTTCTCCTCAGGCTAACAGTCACTTAAACGCACTGCAGGTGAATGGTTAGCCTTGCCTCACCGAACACCCTGCTCTTTCTTTTTGTTTCAATGTTCCTCAAGATGATCAGTGTTTAGCTGTGCAGCCCTAGCTTTCCCAGGCAGGGTTGAGAAGGGCTTCAAAGTGGTGAAAATAGGAAGGTAACGATTCAGATACACATGTTTAAGATACAAGTGCCATCGGTCTACGGACCCCAAACCAATCCAATCCAAAAGTAGTATGCGTCGGTCAGAAAATCTACAGTTGAAGTTGGAAGTTTACATACACTTAGGTTGGAGTCATTAAAACTTGTTTTTCAACCACTCCACAAATTTCTTGTTAACAATCTATAGTTTTGGCAAGTTGGTTAGGACATCTACTTTGTGCATGACACAAGTAATTTTTCCAACAATTGTTTACAGACAGATTATTTCACTAATAATTCACTGTATCACAATTCCAGTGGGTCAGATGTTTACATACACTAAGTTGACTGTGCCTTTTAAACAGCTTGGAAAATTCCAGAAAATGATGTCATGGCTTTAGAAGCTTCTGATAGGCTAATTGACATAATTTGAGTCAATTGGAGTTGTACCTGTGGATGTATTTCAAGGCCTACCTTCAAACTCCGTGCATCTTTGCTTCACATTACGGGAAAATCAATAGAAATCTGCCAAGACCTCAGAAAAACAATTGTAGACCTCCACAAGTCTGGTTCAACATCATCTGTACAAACAATAGTACGCAAGTATAAACACCATGGGACCACGCAGCCGTCATACCGCTCAGGAAGGAGACGCGTTCTGTCTCCTAGAGATTAATCCCAGAACAACAGCAAAGGACCTTGTGAAGATGCTGGAGGAAACGGGTACAAAAGTATCTATATCCACAGTAAAACGAGTCCTATATCGACATAACCTGAAAGGCCATTCAGCAAGGAAGAAGCCACTGCTCCAAAACTGCCATAAAGCCAGACTACAGTTTGCAACTGCACATGAAGACAAAGATCGTACTTTTTGGAGAAATGTCCTCTGGTCTGATGAAACAAAAATAGAACTGTTAGGCCATAATGACCATCATTATGTTTGGAGGAAAAGGAGGGATGCTTGCAAGCCAAAGAACACCATCCCAACCGTGAAGCACGGGGGTGGCAGCATCATGTTGAGGGGGTGCTTTGCTGCAGGAGGGACTGGTGCACTTCACAAAATAGATTGCATCATGAGGGAGAAATTATGTGGATATATTGAAGCAACAGCTCAATACATCAGTCAGGAAGTTAAAGCTTGGTCGCAAATGGGTCTTCCAAATGAACAATGACCCCAAGCATACTTCCAAAGTTGTGGCAAAATGGCTTAAGGACAACAAAGTCAAGGTATTGGTGTGGCCATCACAAAGCCCTGACCTCAATCCCAGAGACAATTTGTGGGCAGAACTGAAAAGTGTGTGCGAGCAAGGAGGCCTACAAACCTGACTCAGTTCCACCAGCTCTGCCAGGAGGAATGGGCCACAATTCACCCAACTTATTGTGGGAAGCTTGCGGAAGGCTACCCGACGCATTTGACCCATGTTAAACAATTTAAAGGCAGTGCTACCAAATACTAATTGAGTGTATGTAAACTTCTGACCCACTGGGAATGTGATGAAAGAAATAAAAGCTGAAATAAATCATTGTCTCTACTATTATTCTGACATTTCACATTCTTAAAATAAAGTGGTGATCCTAACTGACCTAAAACAGGGAATTTTTACTAGGATTAAATGTCAGGAATTGTGAATAAACTCAGTTTAAATGTATTTGGCAAAGATGTATGTAAACTTCAGACTTCAACTGTATATAGTACACAGTACATACATACATACATACATACAGTGGGGAGAACAAGTATTTGATACACTGCCGATTTTTGCAGGTTTTCCTACTTACAAAGCATGTAGAGGTCTGTAATTTTTATCATAGGTACACTTCAACTGTGAGAGACGGAATCTAAAACAAAAATCCAGAAAATCACATTGTATGATTTTTAAAGTATTCAATTGCATTTTATTGCATGACATAAGTATTTGATACATGAGAAAAGCAGAACTTAATATTTGGTACAGAAACCTTTGTTTGCAATTACAGTGATCATACGTTTCCTGTAGTTCTTGACCAGGTTTGCACACACTGCAGCAGGGATTTTGGCCCACCTCCTCCATACAGACCTTCTCCAGATCCTTCAGGTTTCGGGGCTGTCGCAGGGCAATACGGATTTTCAGCTTCCTCCAAAGATTTTCTATTGGGTTCAGGTCTGGAGACTGGCTAGGCCACTCCAGGACCTTGAAATGCTTCTTACGGAGCCACGCCTTAGTTGCCCTAGCTGTGTGTTTCGGGTCGTTGTCATGCTTGAAGACACATACACGACCCATCTTCAATGCTCTTACTGAGGGAAGCGAGGTTGTTGGCCAAGATCTCGCGATACATGGCCCCATCCATCCTCCCCTCAATACGGTGCAGTCATCCTGTCCCCTTTGCAGAAAAGCATCCTCAAAGAATGATGTTTCCACCTCCATGCTTCACGGTTTGGGATGGTGTTCTTGGGGTTGTACTCATCCTCCTTCTTCCTCCAAACACGGCGAGTGGAGTTTAGACCAAAAAGCCCTATTTTGTCTCATCAGACCACATGAACCTTTCTCCCATTCCTCCTCTGGATCATCCAGGTGGTCATTGGCAAAACTTCAGACGGGCCTGGACATGCGCTGGCTTGAGCAGGGGGCCTTGCGTGCGCTGCAGGATTTTAATCCATGACGGCGTAGTGTGTTACTAATGGTTTTCTTTGAGACTGTGGTCCCAGCTCTCTTCAGGTCATTGACCAGGTCCTGCCGTGTAGTTCTGGGCTGATCCCTCACCTTCCTCATGATCATTGATGCCCCACAAGGTGATCTTGCATGTAGCCCCAGACCGAGGGTGATTGACCGTCATCTTGAACTTCTTCCATTTTCTAATAATTGCGGCAACAGTTGTTGCCTTCTCACCAAGCTGCTTGCCTATTGTCCTGTAGCCCATCCCAGCCTTGTGCAGGTCTACAATTTTATCCCTGATTGTCCTTACACAGCTCTCTGGTCTTGGCCATTGGTGGAGAGGTTGGAGTCTGTTTGAGTGTTGTGGACAGGTGTCTTTTATACAGGTAACGAGTTCAAACAGGTGCAGTTAATACAGGTAATGAGTGGAGAACAGGAGGGCTTCTTAAAGAAAACCTAACAGGACTGTGAGAGCCGGAATTCTTACTGGTTGGTAGGTGATTTAAATACTTATGTCATGCAATAAAATGCAAATTAATTACTTAAAAATCATACAATGTGATTTTCTGGATTTTTGTTTTAGATTCCGTCTCTCACAGTTGAAGTGTACCTATGATACAAAGCATGTAGAGGTCTGTAATTTTTATCATGGAAAACCTGCAAAATCGGCAGTGTATCAAATACTTGTTCTCCCCACTGTACATACACACACGTCAGCTCCGACAGATCCAGCTCAGGGAAGACCAGCTCACGAGCTCCATCAGCAGCAAATTTTAATTTAGAATGGAAAATTGTGTTTATGCAACACATGTTAGTGCATTGAATCACATTGAACTGAATCGCATTGATTCGTAATCAAACTGAAACCTTTTGTTCCTGTATCGGAGCCCAGGCATCTAGATGCATCTTTCCCTTTCAAGAAGATTCGATATGTATGTGGGAGTGATGAAAATGACTAATGTGGGGGTTGACACAGTAATAGCATTACAGCTGAACCCCCCCCCTCACCCATGTCAATCTACACTGCTGTAGAACATTAAGCCTTGGGGCATCCAGAGTCTGACGGATGCTTTTATCAACAACATACAGAGAAAATGGTGCAGTTACTAGAGACGTCTCACAGAGGGCGCAAAGACGGTCACTCGAGACATCTCACAGAGGGCGCAAAGAGATGTGAATGTAAGAGTAGATTATTGACAATGACATTGATCGTCCTTCTTCCCCCACAGGATAAAAGGAAAGATACATGAGACCAATTTAACATATGAAGATTTCCCGACCTCCAAGTACATGGGGCCCCTGCAGTACACAATATGGAAGTCTCTATTTCAGGATATTTCACCAGGTATGCACCACCTATGGTTACTGTTAACCCTCACCCAATTAAACTGTGTAACAGCATGGGCTTCAACAGGAGCCGCTTATGAATTGTTAGATACTCCCAAATACCTCAACACGTCAATCAGTAATGATACAAATCGTTGTCTTCCACCATGGAAGGGTAGCATAGATTGAGGTTTAAATTGGGCTTTAAATTGATGCCTTGTACGGAACAAGGAAATAATAGTAACCTTGGAACAGACTCACACAGTGGGAGCTAATCCTGCATTAAAATAGATGGAATGTTTGAGCTTTAGGAACTGCGTGATGAGAAAATGGTGGCTGGAGGGTTGAGATGCCCTTCTCTGTTAGGAGAGCTGATGTTGAGCTATTCTCTCTCCCCCTCTCCTCATATTCWCCCTAAGCCCCCAGCCATCACTCACTCTTAGAGAAGGTTATTTAAAATAATGCACCAAGGAATATTTCACTCCTTCAATAGATTCACCCATTTTGGCCTGTAGCTGGTGAGAAGGCAGGGTGGTTTCTTGGCCTCCCTTGACTGCGTGCCAAATGGAACAATTGGTTCCAATCCATCACCACTGGCTGCCACGGTGACAGCACAACGCCTTTCGATCCCATCAGATGATAGTTTAGACTTATTATTCCCCTATCTCTTCTATCAAACCCGTGCCTTTTTTAAATCTATGTTCCCAATTAGAAAAATAGCATGTGAGTGTGTGAGAGAGCGGGTATGAATGCATTTGTTTGTATGTGTGCAAGAGAGTGGCATTGTAATGGATTGATTTAAACACACTGCCTGGCAATGTCATTGTGTGGTAAATACATTGTCCTGCCTGCTGGCTACTGGCCTGGCCTCCTGTTTATACTGTAACATATAACTACCGAGGAACAAGGGGGCGATTTGGCAAATTCCCCTCTGTCTGTTTTATTCTAAACCACCTCTAATAATGGGAGTGAGTGAGGAGAACAAGCCGCCATTGTTCCTCTAGTTCAGTTTTCCATAATGACTGAACAAAAAAAATCAAGGTAGTGGAGCAGGCAGGGGTGGAGTGCTATAGCCAAACTCCCTCGTTAACCCACAGAACTACATGTAGCTGGCAGCCTCCAGCCATGCCAACACAGAGTTGTAGACTCATACTATATAAGGTCTATCTATAATGACTGCTTCCCACCTCCCACCACAGCTCTATTTCCATACCTTTGCATGACACAACATCGATGAGTACAACATCAAACAGTGGAGGCCAAGGTACTTTGAATGTAGGGTAACATGGGGTAAGATGCCCCCCCCCCCCCCCCCCATTCTTAAGATCAATGTCTAACTGTTGACAAGCAGCACAAAGAAAGGCTGAGTCGGCTACAGTCCTGGAGGACAAGTCAAAAAACTAAGAGAAGAAAGCAAAGGTAACAAACTATAAAGGAAAAAGATGGCTACAGTTGATTGATTTTTATTTTTATCAAATGTGTTTTTTAGGAAAGCGGCATTTTTCCCATCTACCGAGGTAACATGATTTTGGAACCTGGAACAACCTTTTTCAGTGGCGCCACAGCTTTCTCCAGTGTCACCGGGTTTTCCAGTGGTCACCGGGTTTTCCAGTGTAACCGGGTTTTCTAGTGTCACCGGGTTTTTCTAGTGTCACCGGGTTTTCCAGTGTCACCGGGTTTTCCAGTGTCACCGGGTTTTCCAGTGTCACCGGGTTTTCCAGTGTCACCGGGTTTTCCAGTGTCAGTTTTTTTTTTCTCCCTTTGCTTTCTTCTCTTAGTTTTTTGACTTGTCCTCCAGGACTGTAGCCGACTCAGCCTTTCTTTGCCTAGGCCTCGCCTCCTGTATCCTTGGCCTGGGGGACAACTCCAATATGACCTTTGCTGCTGTTTGTTGTAGTAGAACTAGTACTTTAAACAAAAACAAACAAATAAACAACTCATGAGTATTGGTTCAATAAACACTTATTTCTAATCACACTATATGCTACTTTATATTTCCTAAAATGAGTGCTGACGTTCAGAGCAAGGTCACTGGAGACCTGTGGGTGCTGGGTAGACTTTGTTGTGGTGGATGTGGCAGAGGTTGATGTTGTGGGATATGGATGGATAATTCTTTGTGCTGCTTCATGAAACCATAAAACCAGTCTATGCCTGCCAGTCTAACCCTGGCCCTTATTCTAACTTTGACCCCTAACCCTAATCCTGCTAACTGGGGGATTAGCTGACTATGATAATAGACATATTATGCTAACTAGCTGGCTAGCATTTATTTCACCTCAGACTTTCGGCTAGTGAGGTTGTTGGTTAGCTAACTGGGCTAGCCAGTGCCTAAATTACAGCTAGAAACAAATGATCAATCATAAAGCATCTCGCCCCCAACATACTAACCTAACATATTACTACTTTACTCAAAAACAATCTATTTTTCTCTCTAAACAAGTGGATGATTTATCTTAAGGTTTCCCTTCATGTATATAAAAGAAGAAGAATCATTGGATCTAAATGACCCAAGAAAATTTGTAGTTGATCGAGACTAGTGGCAGCCAGAGGAATTGTTGAGAGAAATTTGTGACATCTTGTGGTTTTTGTGAGAATTACAGGGGGATTTTCAGTTTTTAGCATTGTCAGTGTTTGAACCAACAGTCCCAAACATGGCTGATACAAATATTTTTTCATGATTTCTTTATTTCCTGAAATATGATAACAGTAGATGTAGGGTGTATTACAAGAGTGGATTATTAGGCTACCCATGAGTCATCCCAACACCATTGACAGTTCCTTATTCTGTTCCTGATATGGTCCTTCAGCGGCATCAGCTCATTTTTGCTAGAGCAGAAACACCAGCTTGAAGCTACAGTCAGTCAACCTACAGTGACCATTGCAGACAGAGACTGTGCCATTGACACAGCTCAGCTCCTCCCTCCAAACGGAATGTCCTTGGTCCTCTCCCATCCATCTGATGTATCACTTTTTAAATATAACGTTTTGGAGATCAATTTGTATGCACTTGACGTCAGGACCCCTCTCCAGTTCAGGGACTGGCTGAAATGGGATGCCAGGATATTTTCACTGCCTCAGCATAGAACTCAGACAGTACAGTGTTGATAGTGAAAATGGAGTGCACCAAATGACACAGCAGTTCTGGAGCTAGTGTCTGTCAGAGAGGGAGCGTCCTCATAACATATTTTATACGTGTTTTTCTCTCTTGGCAAACAGTATTTCAAGAAGATGTCTTTATCTGTATCCTGTAACTGTATTTATCTGGGCTAGCCCTGTCTGCTTGTCTCTGGTATGTCTCCACGTTAACCCTGTATCTCCATACATATTGTGTCCCTTCTCTCTCTCCGTAGTGCCAGCAGCTTTGACCTTAGACCCCGTCACAGCCCACCAGAGACTCATCCTATCAGATGACTGCACCATCGTAGCCTATGGTAACCTGCACCCCCAGCCGCTGCAGGACTCACCGCGACGCTTCGACGTGGAGGTGTCTGTGCTGGGGGCCGAGGGCTTCGGCTCCGGGGTGCACTACTGGGAGGTGATGGTGTCTGAGAAGACCCAGTGGATGATCGGCGTGGCCAACGAGACGGTCAGCCGCAAGGGCAGCATCCAGATCCAGCCCAGCCGCGGCTTCTACTGCATTGTCATGCACGACGGCAACCAGTACAGCGCCTGCACCGAGCCCTGGACCCGCCTCAACGTCAAGAGCAAGCTGGAGAAGGTGGGCGTGTACCTGGACTACCCCAAGGGCCTGCTGGTGTTCTACAATGCTGACGACATGTCCTGGCTGTACACCTACAGGGAGAAGACGTTCCCGGCCAAGCTCTGCCCCTACTTCAGCCCCGGGCAGAGCCACGCCAACGGCAAGAATGTCCAGCCGCTGAGAATCAACACCGTGCGTCTATAAGAGCTACACACAGTGTCACTAGACAGATCACTCACCTCAACCCTAACCTGACAATAGGATGATGATGATGATGATGATATAACTAAGATCCTAAAGACAACTAGTTTTAAAATGAAGGAATATGAGGAAAAGAACAGGGTGTATGACTATGGAATGTTTATTTCTTTCTGTCTGGTTTGCGGGGGACAGGAAGTTTTCGTGTCCTGCTCTTTTTGCCTGTCGGTGTGGGTCCTCACTATTCTCACCTGGGAAAGACTATTGGAACGCTGCTCCAGCAGCATCGCTCCAACTGGAGCCCTGGTTAGCTTCTTCACTGGTGTAAGGAGAGACTCTGTCTGCATAGATGTCATCCCACAATGGTTTAGTGGGTGGATCTCTGTGTGCTGTTGCTGTCTGAGGACCACCTTGCACAAGCCCAAGGGCTCTGCTCTCCTTACAAGTATCCAGACTGACAGATGGCTGCTCTCTCTCTCAGCAGCCAGACATTTGACTCTGGTCTCCTTTCTTCCTCTGTGCAGTTGGCTTAACCGTGTTTGTGGAATGTGTCTGACACCCCTATGGTCCTTTTTCTTTGGCATAGTTAGCAGTTGTGAGTGGTGGCAGTGAGTGCTGGTCCATGTCCCTCCATGTACCTGTACCCTTTACTGATGAAAATGATGTCGCAGCTCTTGATTATTTTCCCTCAGGTCACACGTGCACTTTTCCATCGTTGACAATGTCAGTCAGTCCAAGACGTGCTGGAACGGCAGAATCATGGTCCGTGTGGTCTAGTGATCGTCACTGTAGTAGTATCCTCACCGCTCCTTCCTTTCCCCACGAGTCATGCTTTGTTGGTTTATTCACCTCCAGCATGCAAGCGCTCTACTCTAGCTGTCCTGTACCTGTGGTTATTTATTCACTTAGTGTTAACACTCATACATTCCTGATTCCATCTCCCTGCCTCCTCCCTCCCATGACATCTCTTTATCGCATTGTAGTTGTCAAAGGGCAATCTCAATAAATGAATCTTGACTACTGCTGATTTACACTTGGCCTATGGGGCAGAGAACACTTACGACTCGAGCAGCATGACGCTGCAATTAATGTTTTTAATCAGTCATTCTGTCTCTTTCATTTTTTTCTTCAAATATGTTGAAACTAGTAAATGCTATGGATACAATGTTTTTAATATATTTATAGATTGTCTAAATAGTTGAAAGACTTTAAGGATATACAAATGGCCAAGGAGAACAATATTAGAGTACATTATTATACTGCCCTGGCCTATCATTCTTTTAACATCCATTTAGTTCCATATGGCTGTTGCAGCGTYAACAGAATACACTGATATGTTTTGAGGCTCAGTTCATGTTGGCTCCTGCCCCATATGCCTCAAGTGCTCTTGTGATCCCCTGGTTTAAGGCCAGTCCTCTAGATTGTTAAGGGACAAGAGCTTGTTATTATACAAAGTCCAGCACGGAGAGAGCCAGGGGGGTGAGTGTGTGTGTGTTTATGTCTGTATGTTAGTGTGTGTGCATGTTCTGGCCTCCTCATCTGTGAGGTGAAGTGATAAAATATCACATCTGTACCCCCTATGTCCCTGCCTCGTGTGTTTGTTCACTTTGAAGAACTGGGGCAGTTCCCTACATTGTTGGTACAGTATGCGCAGTATGATGCAGAACCATGTGGAGTGTATTTGAAGCAAGACTGCTGTCCTGTGATATGGACACCAAACAGGAGATGATTATTGTGGGGTGGTGGTGGGGGTCATAATAATGACCATTATATGAACACTTTTTAATGAGGATTGTGTCTTTTGGATGATGGCCGCTGTGCACCCATCGTTGTGCAAACATACTCTGGTGTGCTTCTGCTGCTAGAGGTCCATGACAAATGTTTTCATGTACAATTAAAGACAGGTAAAACCAACGTCTCATTGACTTTGTCCTTTAGAAACACACTGACACACATACTGGTACATTAACATGAAGCTCTAATACATTTGTTGAGTCCTTTGACAATATGCAAGTGAAATGCTTACACAGAATGTCTAACAGAACTCCACTAGAGAGCAGCTATAAGATATCAGTATGAGAGAAATTGCCTGTGCAAGCAAATGCTTGTTAGCATACATTCTGTGTCAAGGTGCATATTTCAGCTGAGATGTGCCAACTCCCAGCCCTGTGAATGCCTCCCCGACACGGCAAGCCAGAGACTATGTACTCCCTTTGTTCTCTGTTCCTCTCGTTCACATGCTGAGGCATTTCTCAACTAGATGAATAGAAATCTGCGAGTAACCCCGTGATGGATCACACTGTCTAATCTGAACACAATACAACCTCACCGCACGGAAGAGCCTTACTGTGTTGTCTGCCCGGGAATTATCCCTCACGCACTGTCTCCCTGTCTGCTGTCTGTCCCCTGTAGCTGGGGAGAATGCCTGGAGATCTCAGAATGCCTTCTAAAAAAAGGGAGATTTGATTTATAATTTTTATAAAACTGTTTAAAGTGAACATCGGAAGTAAGAAGCAACGGTTAGCCAGATATTTGACATCAATGCTGTTGTTGGAGGCCACTTTATGATGGCAGAGCTGCCTGTAGTTTGATGGCCTCATGCATAATTATTCATGCTATTTTGGGGCAGGTTGATACCAGCTGCATCATTATTACAGGGGAACTGTGGACCTGGCAACGGAGCAGTCAACAACAGAGAGCCTTTGTTCATGTCAGTCAGACCACCAGGACATCTCAGTAACATTTTCATCTATATTTCTGTTTTCTACCTTCAGTTACACTCCTGTAATGAATCTAACTTCACATCAGGGGAAGTTGTCCATTTAAACTGAAAGATATTTTCCCATGGGGAGATCCTCGTTATGAAACCCTCACCATATAGGTAACGTGGCTCAGGTGGGAGTGTTGTGTGTCACTGTCCCCTACTAGGGAATGGGGATGCGAAGGATAAAGTTGGGCTGTTCTCTCACAGGTACCATAACTGTAGTGACTGAGCTGGAGAGAGCGCCTTCACTCAAAATTAGCTTTCACACAGTGACCTTGAGAAAGATGACGAATGGAACTCTGCTCACAATGATAATATTTTGTTGAGCGTAATCAGCATGCTCTTATAGTTTGAACAAAGAACAGCCTGAACAGAAGCTAATTATTCAGATGATTATTGGAATTAACGTAGCCTCTGAAGGGCATTTTCAGTCCTTTTACAGCAGCAATGGTTGTGTGAGATGTTTTCCGTGGGAGTGATTCTGCCTTAGAGGGGAACATTTGAGAAGGCAGTGTATTGAGAATGAACCACCCAGAGAAGTATATGTCAATAACATCCCTAATAGCAGTGTTGTGCATTTCCACATTAACTTGGAAGTTGGCGTACTGTCAAATGAAAGCTGCATTTCCCACCTGTAATACCTTACTTCATTCTGTGAACTTCATTGTCCATATAAGCTTTTTGATTTGACATTCATTTCAATACGTAATTTATGACACAGTATTGTTATTCTGTTCGGCTAGTGTAGAAATGAAAAGAATCACTGAAATCTTGAGTCAAACTGCCCTGTGTTAACAGTATGTCAGAGTTACATACACTCACAAGTACATACACTGCTCAAAAAAATAAAGGGAACACTTAAACAACACAATGTAACTCCAAGTCAATCACACTTCTGTGAAATCAAACTGTCTACTTAGGAAGCAACACTGACAATAAATTCCACATGCTGTTGTGCAAATGGAATAGACAAAAGGTGGAAATTAATGGTAATTAGCAAGACACCCCCAATAAAGGAGTGGTTCTGCAGGTGGTGACCACAGACCACTTCGCAGTTCATATGCTTCCTGGCTGATGTTTTGGTCACTTTTGAATGCTGGCGGTGCTTTCACTCTAGTGGTAGCATGAGACGGAGTCTACAACTCACACAAGTGGCTCAGGTAGTGCAGCTCATCCAGGAAGGCACATCAATGCAAGCTGTGGCAAGAAGGTTTGCTGTGTCTGTCAGCGTAGTGTCCAGAGCATGGAGGCGCTACCAGGAGACAGGCCAGTACATCAGGAGACGTGGAGGAGGCCGTAGGAGGGCAACAACCCAGCAGCAGGACCGCTACCTCCGCCTTTGTGCAAGGAGGAGCACTGCCAGAGCCCTGCAAAATGACCTCCAGCAGGCCACAAATGTGCATGTGTCAGCATATGGTCTCACAAGGGGTCTGATGATCTCATCTCGGTACCTAATGGCAGTCAGGCTACCTCTGGCGAGCACATGGAGGGCTGTGCGGCCCCACAAAGAAATGCCACCCCACACCATGACTGACCCACCGCCAAACCGGTCATGCTGGAGGATGTTGCAGGCAGCAGAACGTTCTCCATGGCGTCTCCAGACTCTGTCACATCTGTCACATGTTCTCATGTGCTCAGTGTGAACCTGCTTCATCTGTGAAGAGCACAGGGCGCCAGTGGCGAATTTGCCAATCTTGGAGTTCTCTGGCAAATGCCAAACGTCCTGCACGGTGTTGGCCTGTAAGCACAACCCCCACCTGTGGACGTCGGGCCCTCATACCACCCTCATGGAGTCTGTTTCTGACCGTTGAGCAGACACATGCACATTTGTGGCCTGCTGGAGGTCATTTTGCAGGGCTCTGGCAGTGCTCATCCTTGCACAAAGGCGGAGGTAGCGGTCCTGCTGCTGGTTGTTGCCCTCCTACGGCCTCCTCCTCTCCTGATGTACTGGCCTGTCTCCTGGTAGCGCCTCCATGCTCTGGACACTACGCTGACAGACACAGCAAACCTTTTTGCCACAGCTCGCATTGATGTGCCATCCTGGATGAGCTGCACTCCCTGAGCCACTTGTGTGGGTTGTAGACTCCGTCTCATGCTACCACTAGAGTGAAAGCACCGCCAGCATTCAAAAGTGACCAAAACATCAGCCAGGAAGCATAGGAACTGAGAAGTGGTCTGTGGTCACCACCTGCAGAATCACTCCTTTATTGGGGTGTCTTGCTAATTGCCTATAATTTCCACCTTTTGTCATCCATTTGCACAACAGCATGTACAATTTATTGTCAATCAGTGTTGCTTCCTAAGTGGACAGTTTGATTTCACAGAAGTGTGATTGACTTGGAGTTACATTGTGTTGTTTAAGTGTTCCCTTTATTTTTTTGAGCAGTGTATATAGTATAATAGTTATATATTTATGTATTATATTACACACACGGTAGCAGTCAAAAGTTTGGACACACCTACTCATTCAAGGGTTTTTCTTTATTTTTACTATTTTCTACATTGTAGATTCTTCAAAGTAGCCACCCTTTGCCTTGATGACAGCTTTGCACACTCTTGGCATTCTCTCAACCAGCTTCATGAGGTAGTCACCTGGAATGCATTTCAATTAACAGGTGTGCCTTGTTAAAAGTTAATTTGTAGAATTTCTTAATGTGTTTGAGCCAATCAGTTGTGTTGTGACAAGGTAGGGTTGGTATACAGAATATACAAATAGGGTATACAGCCCTATTTGGTAAAAGACCAAGTCCATATTATGGCAAGAACAGCTCAAATAAGCAAAGAGAAACCACAGTCCATCATTACTTTAAGACATGAAGGTCAGTCAATCCAAAACTATGAAATAATGTTTGGAATACTCCGTGTATACTCAGTCAGTGTATATAATATTGAGTTGCACCCGCCTTTGCCATTCCCAAGCCACACCTCATTATCTAACACTATCACCATCCAGATTTATTGTCCAGTACACTGACTTTATGCCGGTGTTACGTTGACTGAGAGACCCCTCTGTTTGGCTTCTTTGGGTGCAGCCAGTTAAATCGAGGACAGGCTAACTGAATGAACAACAGAGACAAAGTGCAATATGAAAATGTGTAAAAATAGTTTGGGGGATAGTCACGCCAGATGATATGATGGCAGTTTGCCATCCCTGTGGGGGGGGGCAACTTGCATCGAGACCCTCCTGCTGGGAGAAAATAGTTTGAAAATAGCTACCAACTATCCCATAGAGAAGAAACAATATGATATATTATGCTTCGTGGATGAAGATAAAGTGAGCAAGCCTTTCAGACCTTAATGATTGAATTTACATTATCAACTACATTAAGATCTTCAAACTCCACTCCAGCATTGTCTCTGTATGGCTGATTAGTAGGATATTCACACTGAGGTTTAGAGGTAACACACAGACAGTGAGCAGACACATTAACCCTGTCATTATATTCACCCCCAGGCAGGGAAATCGCCCGAGCCCATGCCTGCTTCTGTCTGTGTGTTCCTCCACAATACCAGTGAGAGGTATGTCTCCTAGTCCTTTTTTCTTTTTGTGTCCCTCTCGTCTGTCTGCTGACAAAAACTCCAGGGATAAGAGGACAGCATTTCCATGGTGACCCAGTGACAGCTCCATGTTGTTCCCAGAACATGGGCTGTGAACGGAGCATCTGGACCATGTTGTCTCTGTGTCAACAAACCGTGGGGCTGACGCCACTGGCATCACAGGTTTCATAGCCGTGCGTGGTGCAGGGAGTGTTTGAACGGGCAGTTGAATGTCAGTACCATGTTCCTCCTTGTGTGTCTGTGTGGTTGTGGGTGTGTGTGGGTCCGTCTCTGTGTGGGCCAGGTGTCGTCTGAGAAAGCCCCAGCCCACCGTCAGCACCAGCAGGAGAGCCAAGGTCACAGTGGCCAAGCCCCAGCTGGGCTCACCCAGAGCAAGCAGGACGGTGCTGGGGAGGCTAGGGAGACACAGAGTGAGGGAGCTGGTCCTCTCCAGGCAGACCTCCACCCACAGCACCTCCAGTCTCCAGCCCTGACCCCCACAGATGCCACAGACAGCCCACACCAGCAGACAGCAGAAGAAGCCAAGGATGTGGGACAGACAACTTCCCTGGTCCTGGTCCTCTCTCCCTCCTCTCTGGGTGTCTGTGTCCCTGCTCTGCCAGTTCTCTACCTCCAGTGTCACACCGTCGTGAGATGCAGGATTTTTACTCTGTTTGTCCATGTCTCCATCCACTGCTCCGCCACCACAGACTTGGGGCCACTGCAACCTCATGGCGGTCTCCACAGCAACCAGAGGTGTGGTCATCAGCAGCACTGCCCAGTAGATGTAGCTGAGGAAGAGCAGGAAGCGCAGGGCGATGACATCAGTGGACATGGAAAATTGAGGTAGCCAGGGCTCTGTAAACCAGAGGACAACCAGGAAGGCTGGGGGACAACAAAGACCAATCAATCAAATGGAGAAATGTGGAGGATGGGACTGGCAGCATTAGGACACTGAAATAGCCTATAGATATTTTACATTGAAGTAATTTAGCTCTTATCCAGAGCAACTTACAGTAGTGAATGCATACATTTTCATACTGATCCCCTGTGGGAATTGAACCCACAACCCTGGTGTTGCAAGCACCATGCTCTACCAACTGAGCCACACAGGACACTATAGAAGTGTAATGGGAAAATGTAAGATCACAAAAGTTCATATTTAGTTTAGAGTGATTAACAGAATGTTTAGCATGTTAATATATTTGCCCTTTCTGTAATACATGACTTCCAGTGTTTGTGACACTCAAGGTGCCGGTTGATGGCCATTAGACTTCATCCTGAATCTTATGGATTATTCTCATATCTGTTGATAGTAGTTGACACCAGACTGGATGTACAAGAACCGAGGACACTGATTATTCACTGTTGTATTGTATTGATGACATCCTGTGAACACTGTGTGATTCTGCAACAATTGACAAGGTCACTCACTGCCTTTTGTTTTGACTTCCTACAAAGGGCATGTTTCCAATGGCATTTTCTCTGCTTCTGTGCTGGGTACGCAGGGTGCTTCTGTGCTGGGTACGCAGGGTGCTTCTGTGCTGGGTACGCAGGGTGCTTCTGTTCCCTGTTGCAACTTGTAATATACCGGCTTGGTGCCATTTAAGTAACAGGGTTGAGGTTTTCATCTTAAATCAGCCATAAATCCCCTTGACAGGGAGAATCGAAGCTTGTTGTGTGCAACAGATGGGGAAATTGAATGCAAGCTTCGCAAAAAAAATGTATTGTTAAAATATTTCTAGGCTGTCTATCTACGGGTAACAGGGTTGACGTGTTATGCTCGACCCACTCAGTTTTCCACCACAAAACACCAGAAAATGGCCGAAAAGAACCAGCTCACCTGCTTTTACACTATCTGATCAATGTTTCTTTAAAAACAATATTTTTTAAAAGGAACAACTTCACCATATTAAAACAAGAGTTGACATTAGAATGAGGGACATAAATGTATCACTTCTCACATCCAGGCTGTATCACAACCGGCCGTGATTGGGAGTCCCATAGTGCAGCGCACAATTGGCAAAGCGTCGTCTGGGTTTGGCCGGGGTAGGCTGTCATTGTAAATAAGAATCTGTTCTTAACTGACTTGCCTAGTTAAATAAAGGTTAAATTAAATTWWAAAAAAAAAAGTACTTTATTCATGGAACGACCTATTGATTTTTGATTGACACAAAGTCTGCTCTCCTTTTTGTTCAACTGGAAATTCCTATTGCAAGGAGTAACAGGTAGTTGTAGCTCTGATGTACACAGCAAAAATAGGGTTAGAGATGGACACTTACTTGTGACTACGAGGTCTGTGAAGAGCAGCAGGCAGTTGCAGCAGAAGCTGACTGCACTGAGAGAAGCAGTGACCATGGGCAGGAAGAGAAGACTGCAGGCCAGTTTACACACACACACCACAGCTGCTCCCTCTAACACACCATCCATGGCTAAGACAAAACAACACAGACAGAGGACTATATTACAAACCATTATTGGATTATGAATGGATTATTACTCTGACTCTTCCCCTTGGAACATACTGTTGAAGTTGGAAGTTTACATACACCTTAGCCAAATACATTTAAACTCAGTTTTTCACAATTCCTGACATTTAATCCTAGTAAAAATTCCCTGTTTTAGGTCAGTTAGGTCATCACTTTATTTTAAGAATGTGAAATGTCAGAATAATAGTAGAGAGAATGATTTATTTAAACTTTTATTTCTTTCATCACATTCCCAGTGGGTCAGAAGTTTACATACACTTGGGTCAAACGTTTCGGGTAGCCTTCCACAAGCTTCCCACAATAAGTTGGGGGAAATTTTGGCCCATTCCTCCTGACAGAGCTGGTGTAACCGAGTCAGGTTTGGGGTTCTCCTTGCTCGCACACGCTTTTTCAGTTCTGCCCACACATTTTCTATGGGATTGAGGTCAGGGCATTGTGATGGCCACTCCAATACCTTGACTTTGTTGTCCTTAAGCCATTTTACCACAACTTTGGAAGTATGCTTGGGGTCATTGTCCATTTGGAAGACCCATTTGCGACCAAGCTTTAACTTCCTGACTGATTGCAGCTGTTTTTTATCTCATTATTAAATCATATCTGGGTAACAATTTAGTACTTAAGTTAGTTTTCCATTAAAATTGTCAAAAATAAACAAAAATATTTTCCTTGCAAAAAACTATTTCTCAAGCAAGAATTTAGCTAGGTGCAATTTTCCCTCAAAATGTTTATAACTGGGCAAATGTTGAGGTCTGCTGAGCGCAAACTTGAACATTGTGAACATTTAAGTTACAGTTTTAACAGTGGCCATGTAGGGTACTGTGGCTATTTCATCATAATGTACTAGGCCTACCAGAGTGGCCTACCATCAAAAACAATGGAGAAAATACATCCCATAACATTTTAACATGGACATACAGAGGCTGTTCTATCATTCAGCCTACAGTAGCAGCCAATGTGTGGTGTTCAATGTATGCCTCCTGTACATTCCATGAGACTTTTGAGAGAGAAAAAACACGCAGGGCTTGACATTAACCTGTTTATCCACTTGTCTGAAAATGTGACTGAAAATGTTGTTGTGTTGTTTGATGCAAGAAACCACTTTACAAAATGAAATCCATTATTAGTCACATACCATTGTTACTGAGAATCAGACAAATTATGCTACCCTCTGCCTGTTGGCTATTTAGCTTATTCAAGCCTGTCTCAAAATACAACACTGCCCCTTTAAGACAAAAAAAAAGCTCTTCATCTGACTCGCTTTTAAAATATGTCTATAAGTGTACACATGTTGTGCTCTTGTAGGAAGCAATCCCTCCCCTATTGCTGGCTACAAATGATCTATAACTGGTCTAATAACTCACTAACTAGCAAAAGATATGAACAAAATGTGCTCACGTGGCTACATGCAGCTCTCGCTTTGATCTCAAAACAAGCGCATCTACGCATGACAGCTCATACAGTAAAAAAAAAATCCAGTTAAAAGTAAATGTTACAGATCCATATATGGCAATAATCAATTTGCATATAGGCCTACTGCAGCTCTGATTGGTTATGCCGCACCAGTTTGTCTAGCGTATGGGCAGATTAGTGTGTCAATCACAGGAGGTTGGTGGCACTTTAATTGGGGAGGATGGGCTCGTGGTAATGGCTGGAGCAGAATTGGTGGAATGGTATCAAATACATCAAACACTTGTTTGATGCAAATTCCATTTGCTACGTTCCAGCCATTATTATGAGCCGTCCTCCCCTCAGCAGCCTCCACTGGTGTCAATGCAATAGAATCATACTCCGATGCGTTCTTCCTACAACAAAATCTCTTGAATAGTTCGTTTTGTTTCGGTATGTTGCCTGTTACGTTACTGCAGGCACAGTCGTCTGAGCAATGCGATTGGCCATCGGTAACCTTATAGTGCACTTGATTTGCTCTCTGGGCTCGCCGGGAGGGCATTTTTGTACCTTCAGACACATGAAACGGTTCAAAATGGAAACTGAATCGGGTGCACCTACCGTCAACAGCCCGAAACGAATACAAATAAATAGGAAAACAATGCTTTATTGTTGGGTTTTTTACAGAAATGTTTGGCGATCGACTAGGAATGCCTTCGAGATCACCAGTGGATCGCGATCGACCGGTTGGTGACCACTGCTCTAGAAAGTTGAGTGAAGTTCAATCTCGAGTTTCTCTCTGTGGGCCAGTATTTCTGCGCCGCAGTCCCGGGGAGGCTGCGCGGCAGTTTCGAGGGGAGGGTAGAGGAAAACTGAAAAATGAAAACTATCTTTTATTGGCAGAGGTTTGGAACTTTCTTTGTTATTGGTCTATTAAAACTGATTCTACCTGGCGATGCAACCAGGCAAGCTAAAACTCCACCCATGCAAAACCTGCTGATTAGTAGATTGTATTTTTTTGTGTAGATTGTATTTTTCAACGAGCAACTATCAGAAAATAATACTAATCCCTTTTTTCACACTTTTACAGTGTTAGTTTCATCAGCTGTTGTACTGCAATATGATACAAAACACAGGGAATTTGAATTTTGACTGCACTTGGCCTTTAAACTAACTCAAGGCCCATCATGTGAAATACTGTAGCAGATATGCTGTATTATGCAAGCAATACTTTTAAGATAGTAATATATCTAAATTATGTTTATCAATATATCTCTTTGTGTACATATTGGACCACGGCCTTCTCAGCCACCCATTACTGTTTTTAGTCACTGAAATGTCAATAGAGAGAAATTAGATCAGTGTCTGATTTTTGGGGTATTTTGTTAGCCTTTCAACTTTTGAGAAACACAACAAACTTAAAGCATTATCATCCACCATGCAAATGTCATGAGAACTTTTGCACACAAACTGGCACTCCTCTCTCATGTCTGACTTGTTTGGAGTTATGCTTCACTGCCAGTTTCTGTCTTCATGCAAACTAACACTCAAGCCTCCACCGCCCTACTGTAAATCCTGATAACAACAGAACAGATCTAATTTACAGCCCACGGCATGGTCAATGAGACCATTTCAATCAAGGAGTGAGTTTATGTTAAATAGTTGTGAAGTTTGAGTTAGCGTCTTACCTGTGCACACAAGAGCCTCCAGCAGCACAGCACGTCGGTGTGAGCCAAACAGCTCTCATCCTTCCTGTACACCTCCCCTCACCTCCCCCCGTGGGATGTTTTCAGGCACTCTCTCCTCATCTGGCCTGGGTAAGTTTGGGGGCACGTGTGCATTTAGATAGAGGGTGTGGCAATGTTTGCACAGACAACATGGAAACCAGTTTGACAACCTCTGTAATTGGGGGGGGGGTCTTTATTTCTGTGTATCTGTATGTGTGTTCGTGTGTCTCTGCATCTGTTTGTCTAGTGTCAACTGGCACCATGGGTGTCCTTTATAGATGGATGTGTTCTGTTGGGAAATTACAGCGTGTTGTTGGGCAACATTGCCATTGATAGTAGGCTACTGTCTGTATCAGAAGTTCATCACTCAGATGGTCTTATCTAATAGTGCAGTGCTGCCATCTCTTACTAAAGCATGCACAGAGGATTCAAGTTACCCTACATCTCTATAGCCCCCAGTGTTAGTTGGAAAATATAGTTTTAAGAGTTAGTCTACCATATCTTGTGCTTGACCAGCTTTAGGGAGTTTATGGAATGAAAAATGGCTAAATGTATGGTTGACCAGAAAAAGTGATTACAGCACAGAAACTAATAGTAATATCATGGTATAATACTTATATTATATATATATATTTAGGCCTGTTCAACATTTAAAAAATACATTATCATGGTATAATTATTATTGTTTCAAGGTAAAACACCAAATAGGCTACTCTGTGCTATAGGGGTAACATGAACAGTATAACAGAGACCCCCATTTTCAAACCTTATCCGAAAAATCCTTTACATTTGAGAAGTAGCCTATTGATGAGAGATTTTTTTTAAACACCATGTGAGCGTCAAGCAATGAGGATGTTTGCTACCTGAAACGTCCAATGACTGATTTTGTTTTCCAGTCACAAAGACCAATACGATATGCGAACCCCCTGACGCTTGCCTTCAAAGAGCAGGACCTGTACAATTTACAATGTATACATCTGCYAGAATTCAGGGCATTGTTTGTTGAGAATTGTTTAATTGTATCCATTAAATGCAGCTTATTTTTTTCCACTCCTGATCACATACTGTAAATCTGTGCCTTGAAATTATGGTACAGACAGTTGACTTCCTGCCACACCAAAGGCTTGTCAATTATGTCACTACAATTARGCATAATCTGCTGAACCACGTTTATATCGCGCAAATATTCAAAATTAACATATCTATATTTGTACTTTTGTAGGCCTATTTCTGAAAATCTGCTTAAAACGGACCGTTTCAGTGAAAGCAATTCATAGCTTGCAGCACCCAGAAGTGAACAGATGGCGACCCGGAAGGTCTGAAGTAACTCCGACTGAAGGCAAGCAAAAATAACCTTTTATCAAATATAATAAAATCTACAATCGAGGTGTCAGGTTTGTATACATTTGTTTCCCGATTATATTCTGCGTGGCATTCTAAAAACGTTCGGCTGCCTCAATGCTATTTTGAAAGCAGTTATTGCTACCATTTGAGTCGTCAAAAAGTTACAAAAATAAATAATACTTGTGTATTACCAATCCATTTTTGAAAATGGCAACATTCTAGTTCTATTGTGAATGTAGCACAAAGAATGCGGCAGATAAAATGCAGCTATGCMTGCTACTTCGGGAATAAATTGTGGATTTGGATAGCGAGCAGTTATTTTGCAARGCATGCTTTGTTGTGGGAAGTGTCTTATTTTTTTTATTCCTCGAGCCGGGCTATTCAAACCTGTACATCTAAGTAAACAATCATTCGAACACTTAATACAAATAAATGGATGGCAAATTTGCATGCATCGAGACTRGTCTAGTTTTTAAATGTGGGATCTGCAGAATATGGCGTCCCGACCTTACAAAAATATGACAGGCTGCCATTTTTGTTTTCCTTTTGTCTGAAATGTTTTAATAAAACTGTCTGAGAATGTGGGAYGCATTGGAGCGAGGCACCAGCTAGGGGGGGTTAGAGTTGCTCTGCAGTCAAAGTGCACCTTATTGGATGTTTTTATGTGTTTGCATTTTAGGTTCTAAATGTCTTTTTTTTTGTCTGGAAATAAACGCTGATTTACGGATAGAATAAAGGACAAGTTAAGTAACTTTTGTTTTAGTCTACAAGTCTGGACCATCCTCAAGTGATTTATCTTCCCTTGTTATATCCTAATAATAGATCACTTTGTTTTTGAGAAAATTATTTAGAGAGCAAATAATAGCCTATATTATTTTACTGCAAATGTGATGTTGGGCTAATGTTGCACGATTTATTTACTWGTTTGCCGCTAATTGTCTGAAGATTGATAGCCTGCAGCCTATTCTTTTTAATGTCCTTAAAAACACGACCAGCCCTATACCAGCCGTTTATATAGGCTACAGTGGTCGAATTGTTTTCTTAGTACATCTGACTGTCTAGACAGCAATAGACAAAATGTTGAGTGCGAAACAGGAGTWTTTGCGGTTTTACTGCGTCACACAACGATACGTTCAGATTTATTTTATCAGTGTTGCGGGTTTATTATAGACACATTTATTTCAGACGGCGGTTCTCAATCTCACCAGATGTTTTCAGCATGCAGCCATTTCTGCTATGACTCAAATAGTTTATAAACTGATCCACCGTAGCTATTTCACTAATGCAAAATATTGTAATATTTCAATTGAAGACATTGCTTCCTCAATACAATTGAAATGTTTCAACATTGCATACTGTAAAAAAATWAWWAWWAATTGAACCACGGTCTGTATGATTAGTTACGAGACTTCAAACAAAAGAAAAAGTAATATTGCTCTATTTGAATGGCAACTTAAGCACTACTTATACATAATATAAATCAAGTGATATTTGCATGTGAAAAGGTCATGGGAAACATTTGCTCCATTGTTGTTAAACATTTTGTTGTTCCACACTTTGATGATAGGCATAACTTCAAGTGGCTCAGTCAATAACAGGAGTGAAGTGTGTTTAATTTCCCAAAGGGCTATGTTGGATTTTACTCCAGCTGAGTATCAATTAGAAACATAGTAAATCAGATTGGCAACCTACCATCAGAAAAACACTCGTAATCACCTATCCTCTCTGCAGGTTTAGTTACCTGGAATAGTTAAGATAATCAATTGGATGAAATCTTACTGTCTTGCTAATGGAAATTGGTTTGAACTTTAGATTGCATACACAGTAGGTCCCCAGGACATTCTAAGGACTGACTACTTTTTATAGATCTTGCATCTGGATTAGATCTAGGGCTCGGTTCTCCACCATGTCCCTGTTATCCCTGAAATAACCTCAGAAAGTCAGTTTAGTGTCCAATGACGGGATCAACTATCATACTGTACATAAGAGGAACTGATGTAGACAAAGTCAAGTTACAAAATATGTTGGTAATACCATGATAATACAGTCTTCAAGGGGTAGCCATGGCAAAGAGAGATTTTTTCCCCAGTCTGGTCAGATAGTTGAATATAGCAGTTATGCCTGTTGTAGGGTGAATGTCCATTGAGCCAATGGTTTACAAAAGAATGGCTGAGAAGAATCCCCAAGGACTCTCTACTTTAATATAGTTTGACACTACTCTCTGTCGCTGGAGAAGATGGTTGGTTGTCATCACCAACGTCAAACATGGCATATCAAAGACTGAGCTTTCATATGGTGGAGATAATCAACTCAAGTTTATATTCAGCTGAAGCTCAGGAGACTCAGAGTAACTCCAGGAAGTGAAACAGACACCCGTCGGCATCAATTGGGGAAATATTTTCTTGGTTTAGGTACGCTTGGAGATATCATTTTTGTTTCTTTTGGCTCATGCAAATTGACTGTGCTACACTGCTGCTAAGTCAAACAGACATCAGAATGGTGGTCTGTGCCAAAGCACGCAATATGTCATGAAACAATTCATAAGGCTTGAAATAAGAAGCAATGGAAAGAAAGACCTCCACAGATCTCAGACAGCTATGAGTGAGCAGCAGGCTCTACCATGGGACAAAGAGAAGCAATGCTCTTTCCCCCAAATTGGACCTTTGCATATAGAGATATTGGAATGAAAATCAATGACATACACTCTAAATGGAACATCAGGTAGCGGGGATGGGGGATATTTTGTCCCCTGTGAAAATATCGACATTCTCATAGTCAAATAGTCATAGTCAGTAGGCTACAGAAAGACCATATCTTTTTCAAACGTCTCAACTATTTATGCAATTCTATCTTCAATCACAGAATGTTATAGGCAACTGCCAATATGCCTCTATATAGTTTTTGGACTAGCTCATATAAGACTGTATGAAAAACATATTATGCAACCTGTCTGACTCCATCTAGACTCCTGCCTCCCATCACAAATGCTGGCTGTCATAAAGTAAACTAATTTCTTTGGCTGACCTGTCATCATTTGAGATATCATTCATGTCCTGTTCATGATGTATTTGGAGGAGAGACAAAGTGCCTATCCTGTTTCCCATGAGACTAGATGATGACCCCATGGTTGGGTTAGAGGAGGATGGACAGTAGAAGTTCAGCTCTGAGCTGCTTACTGTCTCTGTATTTTAATAAACATTTCTGCTTTCTCAGATAGCAGCTTTCAAGTGTTCCTTAACAAGCTATAGCTTAACATGTTATGTGATTGTGTTTTCTTCGGGGAGATGTCCATCATTCAGTGTGGTGGTTAAAGACCCTGCTGACGAGCTGACAGAGGGAGAATAAAGGCCTCCTGGGTATTTCCATTCCTAGGAGACGATCCCTGTGACTCACAAGCTTTCTCTTCTTTGAATCATTTCTTGCTGAATTGAATCCTCTGCAACTTTTCAGCTGTCTGTGGGCAACTTTAGAAAGTTGTGACTCAGAACAGTGTGAGGAGGAAGTTCTATACTTAGCAACAGTGCATGTGGAAACAAACTTTTGTCATGGATATGGTGAAGGAAGAGAATGGGAGAAAGTTAGAAAGTAGTTCCATTTACTTTGAAATCGGGAGGCTAGAATACAATACATTTACAAACATAAGCTCAGTATTTAGCTTGTGGCTAAATGGCAAGTATTAACTATATAAGTCTATTGCAGATTTATAAACTATTTATAAACTCATATGCTGAAAACATTTGCATTAATTGCACGGCAGGTAGCCTAGTGGCAGGTAGCTTAGCGGCAGGTATCCTAGCTGCAAGCTAGTGGCAGGTATCCTAGTGGCAGGTAGTCTAGTTGCAGGAAGCTTAGCGGTTAGAGCGTTGGGCCAATAACCGAAAGGTCGCTGGTTTGAATACCGTAAGCCGACAAAGTGAAAAATCTGTCTGTGCCCTTGAGCAAGGCACTTAGCCCTAATTTTCTCCAGGGGCGCCATKCTACTACGACTGACCTTGTAAAACCACACATTTCACTGCACAATAAAAACATGTAATTTTTTTGTGCAGAATATAATTTTTTATTTGGTTTGTTTTTCATAGAATGGCTGAACCTCGTTTTAACAATCCCTACTTCTGGCCTCCACCCCCCACCATGCCTGGGCAGGTGAGTACTAACTGTAGACTTTACCCTCTAACATTCAACAACAGGATTGTTAGTATACAAGAGGACGAAGAAGATGACAGTGGGCAGTAGATTGGGAAGATTTAAAATTATTATTCTAGGCAGTGTAACATTGAGACCCATGAGCAATGAGAGGTATTTTGCCTGCTTGTCATGCACATTTCCATGTAAAGTACACACTATTTTTACAGTTCACCTGTAGAGGACATAAATTATTGTCAATGTACTTAGGTTACATTGTTCAAGTAATTTCCCTTTGAGTCCATTGGAGGGAGCCAAAGCAGCACAATTGTAAGCCCACTCAAAGATGTTAGAGGAACTGAACCGAAAAACCAACTTCTCTGGTTGTGAACGGCCTATGTGGCCGTAGCAGTCATAAACATCAATTATAGTCCCTAAATTGACTGACAAGCGTAAGTAGGATAACTTTGGTCACAGTCAGTATTTTCCAAAATGAGAATGTCTGAGATTTAACTGACTGTTCTCTTATCTCTGTGTTGTCTACCTGCTGTCAGATGGACAATATTGTGTTGATCAACAAGATCAAGGAACAGCTGATGGCTGAGAAGATCAGACCACCCCACCTGCCGCCTTCCACAGTTCCCTCCCAACAGCAACTACTGGGGAATCCTACACAGACAGAAGGTGGGCAGCAAGTCCAGATGTCAGTTCAGAAACTGCAGCAGATGCAACAAGGTCTCCATGTCCACAGCTCGTCCCAGCCAGACATTGCCCTGCACACCCGGATGGCCTCCAGCTCAGTCGCAGGTACCCTGATCGCACCTCACTCAGTGATGTGCAAGAAATTCACCCATTCTCAGAGGTGGTTCACATCAGAATGCATCTCTACTGTATGTCATGCGATCACTCTCCATCCCATTTTCCTCAGGCTCATCAAATTATTGGCACACATCCCATTTACTTTTTGTAAATTGTCTCTTGTAATTACTGTAATACTTATATTTTTCTACCCTTGATAGATGGATAGATAAGGAACATTGTTATTGAGTCTTATGAGCCAAGGCTTTATATTTCCTGTAAAAGCATTTCTGGTAAATTATGTGCATTTTCTGCACATCTCTAACAGGACGTATTCTTGGTGATGTAAATTTGAATCTGGACGATAAGACGGCTATAAAAGCAAGAGGATTGTGGGAAGACTGGCATTTGTGTCAAATCATTGACCAAACTTCTAGAACGAATCACCTATCAGGTAATGACATTGTTTTGACATTTGTGCCTCCTGGCACATACACGGAAAGAGAGGCAGACTTCCACAGCCTTTTTCCAGAATCCTGTACTGTTGGCCCGTAGACTAATCCAGGCCTCTCAAAATGTGACATGACTTTTGGCATATCGGTGTGATTTCAAACTACTTCAGCCAAGGAGTAGGCACAAAGAGTATTCCTATCTTGAGCGACCAAATAAAAGGGAACATGTCAATATATAATTTTCAGCATTGTCTCTGAAAAAGTCTGCGTAATTAAAAAAGTATGTGGACACCTGCTGGTCCAACTTTCTAGAATCATGGGCATTAATATGGAGTTGGTCATCCTTTGCTGCTATAAAACAGCCTCCACTCCTCTGGGAAGGCTTTCCAAATTATGTTGGAACATTTCTGCGGGGACTTGTTTCCATTCAGCCAAAAGAGCATTAGTGAGGTTGGGCGATTAGGCCTGGCTCGCAGTCAGTGTTCCAATTCATCCCAAAGGTGTTCGATGGGGTTGAGGTCAGGGCTCTGTGCAGGCCAGTCAGTTTCTTCCACACCGATCTCGACAAATCATTTCTGTATGGACCGCACTTTGTGCACGAAAGCATTGCCATGCTGAAACAAGAAAGAGCCTTCCCCAAACTGTTGCCACAAAGTTGGAAGCACAGAATCATCTAGTATGTCATTGTTTTTTATTTATTTCACCTTTATTTAACCAGGTAGGCCAGTTGAGAACAAGTTCTCATTTACAACTGCAACCTGGCCAAGATAAAGCAAAGCAGTGCAACAAAAAACAACAACACAGAGTTACACGTGGAATAAACAAAAGTACAGTATAAAACAATATAAAAAGTCTATATACAGTGTGTGCAAATGGAGTAAGGAGGTAAGGCAATAAATAGGCCATAGTAGCGAAGTAATTACAATTTAGCAAATTAACACTGGAGTGATAGATGTGCAGATGATGATGTGCAAGTAGAAATACTGGTGTGCAAAAAAAGTAAAAAACAATATGGGGATGAGGTAGGTAGTTGAGTGTGCTATTTACAGATGGGCTGTGTACAGCTACACCGATCGGTAAGCTMCTCAGATAGCTGATGCTTAAAGTTAGTGAGGGAGATAGAAGTCTCCAACTTCAGCGATTTTTGCAATTCGTTCCAGTCATTGGCAGCAGAGAACTGGAAGGAAAGGCTGCCAAAGTGGGTGTTGGCTTTGGAGATGACCAGTGATCATGCTACGGGTGGGTGTTGTTATGGTAACCAGTGAGCTGAGATAAGGCGGAGCTTTACCTAGCAAAGACTTATAGATGACCTGGAGCCAGTGGGTTTGGCGAGGAATATGATATGGCGAGGGCCAGCCGACGAGAGCATACAGGTCGCAGTGGTGGGTGATATATGGGGCTTTGGTGACAAAACGGATGGCACTGTGATAGACTGTATCCAGTTTGCTGAGTAGAGTCTTGGAGGCTATTTTGTAAATGACATCGCTGAAGTCGAGGATCGGTAGGATAGTCAGTTTTACGAGGCTATGTTTGGCAGCGTGAGTGAAGGAGGCTTTTTTGCGAAATAGGAAGCCGATTCTAGATTCAATTTTGGATTGGAGATGCTTAATATGAGTTTGGAAGGAGAGTTTACAGTCTAGACAGACGCCTAGGTATTTGTAGTTGTCCACATATTCTAAGTCAGAACCGTCCAGTGATGCTAGTCGYGRGGGSCGMGSYGGTGRGGGCAGCTATCGGTTGAAGAGCATGCATTTAGTTTTACTAGCATTTAAGAGCAGTTGGAGGCCACGGAAGGAGTGTTGTATGGCATTGAAGCTCGTTTGGAGGTTTGTTAACAGTGTCCAAAYAAGGGCCAGATGTATACAGAATGGTGTCGTCTGCGTAGAGGTGGATCAGAGTCACCAGCAGCAAGAGCGACATCGTTGATATATTAAGAGAAAAGAGTAGGCCAGAGAATTGAACCCTGTGGTACCCCCATAGAGACTGCCAGAGGTCCGGACAACAGGCCCTCCGATTTGACACACTGAACTCTATCTGAGAAGTAGTTGGTGAACCAGGCGAGGCAGTCATTTGAGAAACCAAGGCTGTTGAGTCTGCCGATAAGAAAGCAGTGATTGACAGAGTCGAAAGCCTTGGCCAGGTCGATGAAGACGGCTGCACAGTACTGTCTTTTATCGATGGCGGTTATGATATRGTTTAGGACCTTGAGCGTGGCTGAAGTGCACCCGTGACCAGCTCGGAAACCGGATTGCACAGCGGAGAAGGTATGGTGGGATTGGAAATGGTCTGTGATCTGTTTGTTAACTTGGCCATTGTATGCTGTCAGGCTAAGTTTTCCCTTCACTGGAACTAAGGGGCCTAGCCCAAACCATGAAAACAGCCCCAGACCATTATTTCTCCTCCACCAAACTTTACAGTTGMCACTTTGCATTGGGGCAGGTAGCGTTCTCCTGGCATCTGCCATAATAATCCGCCAGATTCGTCCGTCCGACTGCCAGATGGTGAAGCGTGATTCATCACTCCAGAGAATGCATTTTCACTGCTCCAGAGTCCAATGGCGGCGAGCTTTACACCACTCCAGCCGACGCTTGGCATTGCGCATTGTTGATCTTAGGCTTGTGTGCGGCTGCTCTGCCATGGAAACCCATTACATGAAGCTCCCAACGAACACTTCTTGTGCTGACATTGCTTCCAGAAGCAGTTTGGAACTCGGTAGTGAGTGTTGGAACCGAGGACAGACAATTGTTAGGCGATACGCGCTTTAGCACTCGGCGGTTCCCTTCTGTGAGCTTGTGTAGCTTACCACTTCGCGGCTGAGCTGTTGTTGCTGTTAGACGTTTCCACTTCACAATAACAGCACTTACAGTTGACAGAGGCAGCTCTAGCAGGCTGAAATTTGACGAACTGACTTGTTGGAAAGGTGACATCCTATGACGGTGCCCCATTGAAAGTCACTGAGCTCTTCAGTAAGGCCAACATACTGCCAATGTTTGTCCATGGAGATAGCATGGCTGTGTGCTCGATTTTTATACAACTGTCAGCAACTGGTGTGGCTGAAATAGCCGAATATATTAATTTGAAGGGGTGTCCACATACTTTTGTGTATATATAGTGTATATATTCAGTCTTTCATTACAGTTTTCTGTTAAATCTAGTTTGTAAGTCATTTTCACCTCTTGACTTGCCAGGTCTGGCACTTTCCTCTCAAACTGGCAACCATAACACCTCCATCACTCTGACCACACCCACCTCCAACAGCCAGAGCCGGCTAGGGGGAGCCCTCTCGCCTCATCATGTCCTCTCCAGCTTGGCCAGTGGCCCTTGGATGGAGCAAATCAAAAGTAACGGGGGCCTTGCTGGACTGCTGGGACGAGGGCGTAAGAAGATAAAAGCCGAGAACAGTGGTGGKCCTCTGTTGGTGCCTTACCCAATCCTCGCTTCAGGCAACGACCAATCCTTCCACACCATCATCCCCAAAGAGGGCAAATGCTACAGGCATGAGCACACATTACACTTTTACAGACTGCTACATGTTGATTTCACTCCAAATGTCTTACTGTCATATTGATTGCTTARGGTGTCTTTCGCATGTGTGTTTGCACAGGTGTAAATTGTGCCCACTGACCTTCTTCTCCAAGTCAGACATGCAGATCCACTCCAAGTCCCACACAGAGGTCAAGCCACACAAGTGTCCCCACTGCTCCAAATCTTTCGCCAACACATCCTACCTGGCCCAGCACCTCCGTATACACKTGGGCGTCAAACCTTATTACTGCTCCTACTGCGAGAAATGCTTCTGCCAGCTCTCCCACCTGCAGCAGCACACCAGGTCAAATCTATGGACTTATTTGATCACAAGTTTGATTGTGTTTTCATGTACCCTATAAAGATCTTTTTAGGTGCTCTACCAGGAACACCAAAAAGGAAAATAAGTCGTATAGTGTGGTGATGATGTATCTTTCCCAGAACCCTAACGCTTGAAGGGATAGATTCTATCTACCTGACAKCTGCAGTTGTTTTGGCGGTGTCGGAGGTGGAACTGTGTTAGAGCTGTCATGCACTGAGTCGCATGAAGATAAATCCTATGCAGTCTTGATTATAAGATGGCACAGGAATGTGACTTGTAATCTAAACCTCTAAGGCTAATGGAAACCACCATTGTTTTCTTTAATGATTTTCAATTGGAACGTCATTATTTCTATATTGCCTACACTTTCTCATTCTGAACAAACGTGAGTGGGACTCACCGATTTGACAGCTCCAACACAGTTACAGCTCCGACARGCCAAATCATCAGCTACGGCCGGGTAATGGCTTGCTCTGATTGAATCTAGGCCTACGTTTATTTACCCTTGTGTTATTTGCCTTTATAGATTATATCAAAAAGGAAGTGATGTGTCTTTCAGAGAGAGAGAGAGAGACAAGAGAGAGACAGAGAGACACAGACAGAGAGAGACACACAGAGAGAGACACACAGACACAGAGAGAGAGACACACAGAGAGAGAGGACACAGGACAGACACAGAGAGAGAGACACCAGACAGACACAGAGAGAGAGACACAGAGAGAGAGACACAGACAGACACCGAGAGAGAGAGACACAGACAGACACAGAGAGAGAGACACAGAGAGAGAGACACACACACAGACACAGAGAGAGAGAGACACAGACAGACACAGAGAGACACAGACACAGAGAGAGAGACACAGACACAGACAGACACAGAGAGAGAGACACACACACAGACACAGAGAGAGAGACACAAATCAAATCCGGCCTACTGCCCTATGTTGACATGTGTGCCGGATGCTGCAGCCTCATTTACTATATATACACACTATATCTTTTACAGAATTCACACTGGGGATCGGCCCTATAAATGTGCCCATCCAGGTTGTGAAAAAGCCTTCACCCAGCTCTCCAATCTGCAGGTATTTTCAGTTAAACTCATGCTCAGGTTCTAGTTTTGAAGCATTGATGCTGGGTTCTTTACRGCTGTGGTTGGCATAAAATGTCTCCTATAGTACAAGTTTCAACTTTGTCACAATTGGTTTTACAGTAGAGGAGCACATAACATATCAAATCCACAGTCAAYGACAACAATGCTATTCATTCCTCATATATTTCACACACATGCTATTATACCTGAATTATTGACAACCTTTGTAAATAATGTTATTTTTACTGTAGTATGTTTTAGATTTTGAACATTACATATTCAGCATGATTTTCCTCCATTTTGGTCAGATGATGGCCTGGTTTGACAGGAAGTGTTTTCCCACCCTGAATGTCTAGACAAATATAGTACCAGTCAAAAGTTTGGACACCTACTCATTCCAGGGTTTTTCTTTATTTTTACTATTTTATACATTGTAGAATAATAGTGAAGACATCAAAACTATGAAATAACACAAATGGAATCATGTAGTAACCAAAAAAGTGTTAAACAAATCAAAATCTATTTTATATTTATCATGGCTCAGGCTAAGACCCAGATGCAGACACAAGAGGCAGATTATAATAAGTTCTGAGACTAGTACTAACTCAGCAAAAAAAGAAACATCCCTTTTTCAGGACCCTGTCTTTCAAAGATAATTTGTAAAAATCCAAATAACTTCACAGATCTTCAATGGAAAGGGTTTAAACACTGTTTCCCATGTTTGTTCAATGAACAGTTAATGAACATGCACCTGTGGAACGGTCGTTAAGACACAAACAGCTTACAGTAGGCAATTAAGGTCACAGTTATGAAAACTTAGGATACTAAAGAGGCCTTTCTACTGACTCTAAAACACCCAAAGAAAGTTGCACAGCGTCCCTGCTCATCTGCGTGAACGTGCCTTAGGCATGCTGCAAGGAGGCATGAGGACTGTAGATGTGGCCAAGGCAATAAATTGCAATGTCCGTACTGTGAGATGCCTAAGACAGCGCTACAGTGAGACAGGACGAACAGCTGATCGTCCTCGCAGTGGCAGACCATATGTAGCAACACCTGCACAGGATCGGTACATCCGAAAATCACACCTGCGGGACAGGTACAGGATGGCAACAACAACTGCCCGAGTTACACCAGGAACACAKAATCCCTCCATCAGTGCTCAGACTGTCCGCAATAGGCTGAGAGAGGCTGGACTGAGGGCTTGTAGGCCTGTTGTAAGGCAGGTCCTCACCAGACATCACCGGCAACAATGTCACCTATCGGCACAAACCCACCGTCGCTGGACCAGACAGGACTGGCAAAAAGTACTCTTCACTGACGAGTCACGGTTTTGTCTCACCAGGGGTGATGGTCGGATTTGCGTTTATCGTCGAAGGAATGAGCGTTACACCGAGGCCTGAACTCTGGTGCYGGATCCATTTGGAGGTGGAGGGTCCGTCATGGTCACACCGCCCCATCGGACTGAGCTTGGTGCCATTGCAGGCAATCTGAATGCTGTGCGTTACAGGGAAGACATCCTCCTCCCTCATGTGGTACCCTTCCTGCAGGCTCATCCTGACATGACCCTCCAGCATGACAATGCCACCAGCCATACTGCTCGTTCTGTGCTTGATTTCCTGCAAGACAGGAATGTCAGTGTTCTGCCGTGGTCAGCGAAAGACCCGGATCTCAATCCCATTGAGCACGCCTGGGACCTGTTGGATCGGAGGGTGAGGGCTAGGGCCATTCCCCAAAGAAATGTCCGGGAACTTGCAGGTGTCTTGGTGGAAGAGTGGAGTAACATCTCACAGCAAGAACTGGCAAATCTGGTGCAGTCCATGAGGAGGAGATGCACTGCAGTATTTAATACAGCTGGTGGCCACACCAGATACTGACTATTACTTTTGTTTTCCTTAATTGTTAGAGCCAATCAGTTGTGTTGTGACAAGGTAGGGGTGGTATGCAGAAGATAGCCCTATTTGGTAAAAGACCCAAGTCCATATTATAGCACTTTAAAGAAGCTAAAACCTAAAATATATTTTGATTTGTTCAACACTTTTTTGGTTACTACAAGATTACATGTTTTCTTTCATAGTTTTGATGTCTTCATTATTATTCTACAGTGTAGAAAATAGTAAAAAATTAAGAAAACCCTTGAATGAGTAGGTGTGTCCAAACCTTTGACTGGTACTGTAGGTCGGTGAATAATTGTATTAGGTAATCTCTGTGTCCGTCTCTTTCCCTGCCACAGTCTCACCAGAGACAACACAACAAAGACAAGCCCTACAAGTGTCCAAACTGCTACCGTGCCTACTCGGACTCAGCCTCATTGCAGATTCACTTGTCTGTGCATGCCATCAAAAACGCCAAGGCCTACTGCTGCAGCATGTGTGGCAGAGCCTACACCTCAGTGAGTAGGCTATAGTGCAGCATGAGCTGATGTTTTCATAGGATGTGGGAAACCATMCWACGCTGTTTGCAATTGACCATTTTTTGTTTCCTCATTCTCAGGCAATAAGAACAAATGTCAGATCATCACTCAACAATGTCACTTTAGTGAAGCATGTAGACCTCTTTGTCTACTGAGCCTCGGTGTTGACTGAACCATTCTTTGTTTGTCTTCAGGAGACCTACCTTATGAAGCACATGTCTAAACACATGGTGGTGGAGCACCTGGTGAGCCATCACTCTCCACAGAGGACAGAGTCTCCCAATATCCCCATACGGATCTCCCTCATCTGAGCAATTCACCCTGACACCCTACCCCTGACCCTCATGGAGGAACCTCCTGTAAGGTCACCCCTCRACTTAAGCGTAATCAATCCTAGACATTGGCTTTTACTTGTTTGTTTTCCCCTATGCGGGTTCCAAAAATGTTCCAGGCTGTATTTGTACCTTATCAAAAGATGCCAGACTCTTTTTATTTATTTTTTGTATTTTGTCATCTGTGGTTGGGGAATGTTTGGGACATCCAAAAATGATTTTWCAGCACTTCCAGGCCTCATGGTAGAGTAAAAACCTTTTTGGCCTATGCTAAGACGATAAAAAGTATTGCTCCAGGCAGCTAAAAACATTTACCCTAGGTGTTATAAAGCATTACATGACCACTTTTTATATTGTTATTCTCCCTTAACTCTTTGCAAAAGTATATTTGCATTGGGAACTTTGTCTTCCTTTTAGTTAGGCCAAGAAGATGAATAGCTAAATTATTTATTCAAGCTATTTTTTGTACCACTCCTAATGTCAATGTTTGCATCATTTTGTTACTTAAAAAGAAAATATTCTCAAGTAAGCTTTATCACATTTAAGTATGTCTTTTAGACAACAATGCACACAAAATACTTTCCAATTGGAGGGTCAATACCTATGTTTTATTGTTGTAGTTGTATTTTTCATCTTGTTATTGTCCATAGTATTAAAAAGGAAACTGTTCAAGGCTATCCTGAAGAGCACAAAAATATATATTTTGAATCTGATGCTGGTATTTGTAGAAACTTAAATGTTTTGGTTTGCTGAATTGATAAGCACTGCCATGTATTGAAGAAATGAAACGGTCCATTATGGAACTGACATACAGTGCATTCGGAAAGTATTCAGACCCCTTCCCCTTCTCCACATTTTGTTACGTTACAGCCATTTCTAAAATTGATTCAATAAAATCTACACACAATACCCCATAATGACAAAGCGGGAAAAGGCTTTTAGAAATTTTAGCAACTGTATTACAAATAATAATTATTCAGACCCTTTGCTATGAGACTCGAAATTGAGCTCAGGTGCATCCTGTTTCCATTGATCATCTTTGATGTTTCTACAACTTGATTGGAGTACACCTGTGGTAAATTCAATTGATTGGACATGATTTGGAAAGGCACACACCTGAATATAAGGTCCCACAGTTAACAGTGCATGTCAGAGCAAAAACCAAGCCATGAGGTCGAAGGAATTGTCCGTAGAGCGCCGAGACAGGATTGTGTTGAGGCACCGATCTGGTAGAGAGTACCAAAAAATGTCTGCAGCATTGAAGATCCCCAAGAACACAGTGACCTCCATCATTGTTAAATGGAAGGTGTTTGGAACCACCAAGACTCTTCCTAGAGCTGGCTGCCCGGCCAAACTGAGCAATCGGGGGAGAAGGGCCTTGTTCAGGGAGGTGACCAAGAACCCGATGGTCACTAACACAGCTTCAGACTTCCTCTGTGGAAATGGGAGAACCTTCCAGAATGACAACCATCTCTGCAGCACTCCACCAATCAGGCCTTTATGGTAGAGTTGCCAGACAGAAGCCACTCCTCAGTAAAAGGCACATGACAGCCCGCTTAAGTTAGACTCAGACCATGAGAAACAAGATTCCTCTGGTCTAATGAAACCAAGATTTAACTATTTGGCCTGAATGCCAAGCGTCACGTATGGAGGAAACCTGGCACCATCCCTACAGTGAAGCATGGTGGTGGCAGCATCATGCTGTGGGGATGTTTRTCAGTGGCACGGATTGGGAGACTAGTCAGGATCAAGGGAAAGATGAACAGAGCAAAGTACAGAAACATCCTTGATGAAAACCTGCTGGGGGGGAAATCAAGTGATTATTTTTTACATTTATTTTGCAGCTTTGTCCGGCAGGATAGTTTATGCCCTTTATTAATGTATACATAGAAAATGAGTAAATTCCTGTTTTGGGTGTCCACATGAAATATGTGTAGATATCTTTATGTACAGAAATACCTCCTTGTCTCTTGTAATCCTTTTGCTCTCATGTCTAAATATTAATGATTAACATTTTGTTATTTGTAAAACGCATTTAAGCCTTAACTTTATTGTAATTGTATCATCACATTGTATTTGTCCCATATTGATGCGTCTCTTATGCATTTTGATTTTATAGCATGGAATAATATACTGTAAACTATATTAACCGTTAACCCCTTTTCTATAGTAAATTATTATAAAGGTCTGGCTATTATTACAACAATAACACAAATCCMTTGTCCTGCACTGTGGTACCATATACAAGGTTATATTGGCTGAATTACACGCAGTCAAGACTAAGAGAGAATGGACTTTGTAAGAATGAGCAAAAAGTACAATTCTAAAAATGTTCCAATAGTTTTGGATTATTTTTATTGGCCAATATGTCCTTACATAATAATCAAATCAAATTTATTTATATAGTCCTTCGTACATCAGCTGATATCTCAAAGGGCTGTACAGAAACCCAGCCTAAAACCCCAAACAGCAAGCAATGCAGGTGTAGAAGCATGTATAAATAATGTAATGTATAATTTTATGTATAAATTAAACTTCAAAACCTGTAGAGGCTCTTATTATCAACTGTTGTTTTTTGGCAAACATTTATTTCAAATAGGCCTATGATGCTAGAGATACCATACTTTTCAGTTACCTGTGGAAAGTTAACTGCAGTAAGGTGTGGTCACCTCATACACCTGCATGAAAATATTCCCAAATGCCTTTTCATGCCCCAAACGGACTGGTATAAGACCATTGTATTACCTTTGGATGCCAATAAGCACTTGAAATTGGTCTATGATACACACCTGGTGATGTTCACCACTGCGCTTTGGTCTTTTTATATCTCACAAGCAGGTTTTGCATGTTGCTGTTAATTTTCCTTTTGTTCTTTGTATATGGCGTCATAATCTCAAAAGCCATCTCGCAAATCAACGTTTATTGTCATGAGTCTTGTCCTGGAGGCAGAACTGAGCGCTCTCCACTTTAGATAGGCCAGCTGCAAAGTAAAAAATGGCTATATTTAAATGTTCATGAAAACAAAATAGCTTTTAGTTTTTTTTATTTAATATTAGGGTTAGCATTGTGGTTAAGTTTAAAATCAGATTTTTTGACTTTGTGGCTGTGTCGGCAAGTGACCACTCTGCAGAGCTGCCCCCAGAACAAGATTAATTATGAAAAACGCTAACCAGTAAAATGAGTTCACGACAAACCGACGCATGATCAGATGGTGTCAACAAAACAAAGGAGATGATTGTGGACTTCAGGAAACAGCAGAGGGAGCACCCCCCTATCCACATCGACGGGACAGTAGTGGAGAGGGTAGTAAGTTTTAAGTTCCTCGGCGTACACATCACGGACAAACTGAATTGGTCCACCCACACAGACAGCGTGGTGAAGAAGGCGCAGCAGCCTCAGGAGGCTGAAGAAATTTGGTTTGTCACCAAAAGCACTCACAAACATCTACAGATGCACAATCGGGAGCATCCTGTCGGGCTGTATCACCGCCTGGTACGGCAACTGCTCCGRCCACAACCGTAAGGCTCTCCAGAGGGTAGTGAGGTCTGCACAACGCATCACTGGGGGCAAACTACCTACCCTCCAGGACACCTACACCACCCGATGTCACAGGAAGGCCATAAAGATCATCAAGGACAACAACCACCGAGCCACTGCCTGTTCACCCCGCTATCATCCAGAAGGCGAGGTCAGTACAGGTGCATCAAAGCAGGGACCGAGAGACTGAAAAACAGCTTCTATCTCAAGGCCATCAGACTGTTAAACAGCCACCACTAACATCGAGTGGCTGCTGCCAACATACTGACTCAACTCCAGCTCACTTTAATAATGAGAATTGATGGAAATTGATCAAAAATGTATCACTAGCCACTTTAAACAATGCCACTTAATATAATGTATATGTATATACTGTACTCCATATCATCTACTGCATCTTGCCATCTTTATGTAATACATGTATCACTAGCRACTTTAAACTATGCKKRTTTATGTTTACATACCCTACATTACTCATCTCATATGTATATACTGTACTCMATACCATCTACTGCATCTTGCCTATGCCGTTCTGTACCATCACTCATTCATATATCTTTATGTACATATTCTTTATCKCTTTACACTTGTGTGTATAAGGTAGTAGTTGTGGGATTGTTAGGTTAGATTACTCGTTGGTTATTACTGCATTGTCGGAACTAGAAGCACAAGCATTTCGCTACACTCGCATTAACATCTGCTAACCATGTGTATGTGACAAATCAAATTTGATGTTGGGTTGATTCTCTCCTTCCATGTTTTGGGTGTAAATAATTCCCTCCTTGCAATATACAGGAAACTACTTCTGTTGAGATTAAGTGTTTATAGACGCGTCAACCAGCTAGGTGTTCTAACAAGCAAAGCAGGTAGGCGACAACATTTCCACCTACACCTGAGGACATTGTTGCTGTTTTGAATTTGTGTTAAAGCTGTCTAATTTATATGTTCGTGATATTAGTGCCTTACAGACAGTTTGCAGTCCATTGCATTTGATTTAATATTACCCTACTGTATTTAGGCTACTTTAGAATCACAGATGTATGATAATTGAATGGCCTAAATGTAATTATCTTTATGATGAGCTGTACATCATTGTCAGAATAACATCAGTTTGGTATTCACCTTAACAATGTACATTTAATTCCCTCAGCATATTCATTTCACTCAGTTTCACCATCTGAAACAGACTTCGTAAAAAAAGTTCCAGGCACGCAATGAGGTATGGCTTCTGTGATGATGCAATGTCATCAATGTTAATAGACTCATTTTAACATAAAGGAAATTACCAGTTATTTATATTTATTTATTTTTACCTCATTTTGGGGTATTAAAAAAAGAAAAGAAAAAACACCTTGACTGGAACTATGCTAATCCAAACTCATATATTAGGCCTTAATGTTAACAAACATGTTTCATGAGGTTTATTTTATTATTATTACTCCTCTGTTCCTCAGGTGATGTGGAGGTTAACCCAGGCCCTGTGTGTCCCCAGGCGCTCTCATTTGTTGATTTCTGTAACCGTAAAAGCCTTGGTTTCATGCATYTTAACATCAGAASCCTCCTCCCTAAGTTTGTTTTACTCACTGCTTTAGCACATTCCACCAACCCTGATGTCCTTGCCGTGTCTAATCCTGGCTTAGGAAGGCTACCAAAAATTCCAAGATTTCCATCCTCAACTACAACATTTTCCATCAAGATAGAACTGCCAAAGTGGGAGGAGTTGCAATCTACTGCAGAGATAGCCTGCAAAGTTCTGTCATACTTACCAGGTCTATGCCCAAACAGTTATAGCTTTTAATTTAAAAAAGTAATGTTATAGACCCCCCTCAGCTCCCAGCTGTGCCCTGGACACCATATGTAAATTGATTGCCCCCCATCTATCTTCAGAATTCGTTCTGTTAGGTGACCTAAACTGGAATATGCTTAACACCCCGGCAGTCCTACAATCTAAGCTAGATGCCCTCAATCTCACAAAAATGATCAAGGAACCCACCAGGTACAACCCTAAATCCGTAAACATGGGCACCCTCATAGATATTATTCTGACCATCTTGCCCTCCAAATACACCTCTGCTGTTTTCAGTCAGGATCCCAGCGATCACTGCCTCATTGCCTGCATCCGTTATGGGTCCGAGGTCAAACGACCACCCCTCATCACTGTCAAACAGTCCCTAAAACACCTCTGCGAGCAGGCCTTTCTAATCGACCTGGCCGGGTATCCTGGAAGGATATTGACCTCATCCCATCAGTAGAGGATGCCTTGTCGTTCTTTAAAAGTAATTTCCTCACCATCTTAAATAAGCATGCCCCTTTAAAAAAATGTAGAACAGATATAGCCCTTGGTTCACTCTAGACCTGACTGCCCTCGACCAGCACAAAAACATCCTGTGGCGGACTGCACTAGCATCGAATWGTCCCCGTGATATGCAACTTTTCAAGGAAGTCAGGAACACAGTCAGTGAGGAAAGCAAAGGCTAGCTTTTTCAAACAGAAATTTGCATCCTGTAGCTCTAACTCCAAAAAGTTTTGGGACACTGTAAAGTCCATGGAGAATAAGAGCACCTCCTCCCAGCTGCCCACTGCACTGAGGCTAGGAAACACTGTCACCACCGATAAATCCACGATAATAGAGAATTTCAATAAGCATTTCTCTATGGCTGGCCATGCTTTTCTCCTGGCTACCCCAACCCCGGCCAACAGCTCCGCACCCCCAGCAGCTACTTGCCCAAGCCTCCCCAGCTTCTCCTTCACCCAAATCCAGATAGCAGATGTTCTGAAAAAGCTGCAAAACCTGGACCCGTACAAATCAGCTGGGCTAGACAATCTGGACCCTCTCTAAAATTATCCACCGCCATTGTTGCAACCCCTATTACCAGTCGGTTCAACCTCTCTTTTGTATCGTCCGAGATCCCTAAACATTGGAAAGCTGCCGCGGTCATCCKCCTCTTCAAAGAGGGTGACACTAGACCCAAACTGTTATAGACCTATATCCAGCCTGCCCTGCCTTTCTAAAGTTTGAGAGCCAAGTTAACAAACAGATCACTGACCATCTCGAATCCCACCGTACCTTCTCCGCTGTGCAATCCGGTTTCCGAGCTGGTCACGGGTGCACCTCAGCCACGCTCAAGGTACTAAACGATATCATAACCGCCATCGATAAAAGACATTACTGTGCAGCCGTCTTCATCGACCTGGCCAAGGCTTTCGACTTCTGTCAATCACCATATTCTTATCGGTAGACTCAACAGCCTTGGTTTCTCAAATGACTGCCTCAACTGGTCCACCAACTACTTCTCAGATAGAGTTCAGTGTGTCAAATCGAGGTCCTGTTGTCCGAACCTCTGGCAGTCTTATGGGGGTACCACAGGGTTCAATTCTCAGGCCGACTCTTTTCTCTGTATATATCAACGATGTCACTCTTGCTGCGGGTGATTCCCTGATCCACCTCTATGTGAACGCCGCGTGTAACAAATCCGGTATCAGGATAAATAAAAAGCAAGGTCTGCTAACTTTCTTAATTGTTTAATTAACGCAAACAATAAAATGGCAAATACTATTTTTCGTATATACGGGTTCGCGTATCTCCACGCAGGGTAGAACAGGGAACTGACTGAAATAGTACAGACATCTTCTTTTATACTGTGTCAGTGGTAGTTCCAACTTTAGAGTTGGCCTGTCACAGTAGAGGCTTAGCGTGGTTTAAACTTGCTAGCCTATCGTGGTGCCCAGACACAGACTCAGGATTCAAATGTCCGGAATGTTGTTTGTGAAGATTGAACTGATGTTGGTTTCTTACATTCCTCAGTTCCTGTTTTGTTGTTATTCAGCATTTTCCTACCACATTCCTCAGTTCCTTTTTCTTGTTATTCAGCATTTTCCCATCTTGTCTCAACCTTGTGGTTTGCACAGTCGAACACCTAGATCAACAACAACCTTTCTGCAGTCACGCTATGTTTTGTGATTAACATGTCCTACTTCTATAAGGCATATATTTATGTTAAAAGAGAACAAAATCATCCTTCACATCTACGCAGACGACACCATTCTGTATACATCTGGCCCTTCTTTGGACACTGTGTTAACAAACCTCCAAACGAGCTTCAATGCCATACAACACTCCGTGGCCTCCAACTGCTCTTAAACGCTAGTAAAACTAAATGCATGCTTTCCAACCGATCGCTGCCCGACCTGCCCGCCCGAATAGCATCACTACTCTGGACGGTTCTGATTTAGAATATGTGGACAACTACAAATATCGAGGTGTTTGGCTAGACTGTAAACTCTCCTTCCAGACTCAATATTAAACATCTCCAATCCAAAATGAAATCTAGAATCGGCTTCCTATTTCGCAACAAAGCCTCCTTCACTCAAGTTGCCAAACATACCCTCGTAAAACTGACTATCCTACCGATCCTCGACTTCAGCGATGTCATTTACAAAATAGCCTCCAACACTCTACTCAGCAAATTGGATGCAGTCTATCACAGTGCCATCCGTTTTGTCACCAAAGCCCCATATACCACCCACCACTGCGACCTGTATGCTCTAGGCGGTTGGCCCTCGCTACATATTTGTCGCCAGACCCACGCTCCAGGTCATCTATAAGTCTTTGCTAGGAAAAGCTCATGTAACGTTCAAAGAGTGAATGGGTGTGGAGTCAGGCGCAGAGAGCAAAGGATACGGGTAAAAACACGCTTTAAATGTCCAACCAAAKAAGGTACAAAGGGTAACGCCAATCATAGGCGTAATAAACTCCACTTAAGTACACTCTGGTAAATAATCCGGACAGCGAAAAACCCAACCAACACCTCTAACTAACCATACAGAAAACAAGCCCGCACAAACATAAGCGGGCTAAACAAACTTAAATAACACCACCCTGACAACCCAACAATGAACAGGTGAAAACAATTAGACAAAACCAAAGGAAAAAAGGATCGGTGGCAGCTAGTAGGCCGGTGACGACGACCGCCGAGCGCCACCCGAACGGGAAGGGGGGCCACCTTCGGTAATATTCGTGACAGCTCAGCCTTATCTCAGCTCACTGTTCACCATAACATCACCCACCTTAGCACGCACTCCAGCAGGTATATCTTACTGGTCATCCCCAAAGCCAACACCWCCTTTGGCCACCTTTCCTTCCAGTTCTTTGCTGCCAATGACTGGAATGAATTGCAAAAATTGCTGAAGTTGGAGACTTCTATCTCCCTCACTAACTTTGAGCATCAGCTATCTGAGCAGCTTACCGATCGCTGCAGCTGTACATAGCCCATCTGTAAATAGCACACCCAACTACCTACCTCATCCCCATATTGTTTTTATTTACTTTTTTTCTCTTTTGCACACCAGTATTTCTACTTGCACATCATCACCTGCACATTATCACTSCAGTGTTCATTTCCTAAATTGTAATTACTTCGCTACTATGGCCTATTTATTGCCTTACCTCCTCATGCCATTTGCACACACTGTATATAGACTTTTTCTATTGTGTTATTGACTGTACGTTTGTTTATTCCACGGGATAACTCTGTGTTGTTTGTGTCGCACTGCTTTGCTTTATCTTGGCCAGGTCGCAGTTGTAAATGAGAACTTGTTCTCAACTGGCCGTCCTGGTTAAATAAAGGCAAAATAAATAAAATAAAATATATATATTTTTAAAAATAAAAATGAAAAAACACCTTGACTGGAACCATGCTAATCTAAACTCATATATTATGCCAAAATGTTAACAAACATGTTTCATGAAGTTTCTTTTACATATATATTTTTAAATAAAGTCCCTCTCATAACCCATTAACTAATAACATTGATGACAATAAATTAAAGGTTCACAATGTTGGGGTCAATGATTTCATTGTCAGAAAATACTTGAAAAGAGAACGAAAAACATCCTGGTCTTTTATGATGTGTTTTCAGGTGAAAATGGAACTATAGGCCTTACAGTGTTTGCATTGACTTCCTATCGCACCTTTTGACGGAATGTTTTTGTCTATTATCCCACAGAGTATTGTACAAGGCAAAGCGTGTATTAACATGTGCAGGATGTGCCTCTGTGCTGCTCTTCATAGCCTACTTCATACCTACATCAATAAGGTGTGTATTTTCCAAATGAAAGCACCATGATTCAATGTTTCAGAGGGGTGGGTTAAATGTGAGACACATTTCAGTTGAATCATTCAGTTGTGCAACTGACTAAGTATTTCCCTTTCCTCTGCTGTTCCCCTATGCCAATTGTTAGCTTCGTGTTGTGCAGCATAAGTTTAGGGAGAAGGACCATAGGGCTGTTCTATATGAATTCAGTCACTTGAAACTATCCATACATTTAACATAGAAACAGAAAGAGTTGTGTAAGTTGACCCAGCATGTTGTTGTGTTGTAGGTACTTGGAGGGCTTAATCCCCATGAACCGATGTCATCTAGCCCCTGGAGAGAAGCTGAAGCTGGGGAATAGTATAGATGCTTCCCTAGACCTTTGGTAGGACATTTTGTTTTTATATTAATCATGTTCAGAGGATGCCATTACTTTTATTGTGTTCATTACTTTTATTTATATTGTGTTGGAGTCTGACAATGAAATCTAAAGATCGTTTTAATGGCTTTTTTATTGGGAAAAGTATGGGGCTAAGCTCACCGCAGTTCCTCACCACAAATACTTCCTTCTATGAGGTTCCATAGAGCATGATAGAGGTCTCTAGTGACCAAAATGCCATATTAGATGTAGTCAACTGGGCAGGACTTCCAACTTCATTGGCTGATCCCTCTTGGTGACCCTATTGAAGTCCTGTCCAACCGGGTCATCAGGAGGGATCAACCAATCGTTAAGAAAATTGACTAAATCAAAATGGAGGTTGCCTCAATGGCGCTGCCTATCTCGTTGCAGCCACCTTATCTCCAACTGACATTGGGAATTTTCTCAAATTCTTCAGAAAATGATCATTAACAACATTCTTCTGTAGGAATTTCAGTACTTCAGCATACATTTTCCTATAGGTTTCCATTTAAAGTCATGTTACCAATTTTATCTGAGAACATGAAGAAAACATCCCATGAAAACTATATTAACTGTCAGAGAACGTTCTAAGAATTGTATTTAAAACTTATACATTCCGTTCTCAGCATCACCAAAACACTCRCTATCCTCTATCTCCCTCAAACTCAACTCTGGACCTCAAAGCCAGTTCCTTTTTTTCATGAATCCCCTCCAACCAGGGATTGATTTAGACCTGGGACACCAGGTGTCAGCAAGCGCCGGACCTCGTAGGGTAAGACTTGAATACCCCTGCGCTATCTTGTTAAGTGTGTGTGTTTAGGTGTGTTGGRCGCTCCCACTAATTGGCCCCACCTGATGTTAATGAGTTCTTGTTTTCTTTGAAATGGGGTCTGTTTGAATAAACTAAAATGAACAGCTTTATATGCATAAAAATGTAATTGGTATGTTCATCCTGGTGCCACAGTGGACTAATTCCATGGATAGAGAACAGAAGATTATAGGTTTAAATCTCACTGATGCTGTGTCACAAAAAAATACATACATGTTTAATGTCTAAATAAATACATTTCTCAGGCTGCGTTTACACAAGAAGCCCAATTCTTCTTTTTTAATTTTTTACTAATTGGTATTTTCACCAATCAGATCAGCTCTGAAAAAGATCTGATTTGATTGGTCCAAAGACCAAATAGTAAAAAAAAAAAAGAGAATCGGGCTGCTTGTCTAAACGCAGCCCATGTGTCTTATGTGTGCTTGGAGTTCAAAAAAGTGAACCCAAAATTAGCTAGCAGTAGCTAGGTTTCCATCCAACTGGCAACAGATTTTCATTGCAATTTTCTAGAATCCTCATATAGGAAATAGAAACGCTAGAGCGCGATGAGCCAAATAAAGGCCCCCCGGCCAAACCCTTCCCTAACAACGCTGGGCCAGTTGTGCGCCACTCTATTGGACTCCCGATCACGTCTGGTTGTGACACAGCCTTGGATCGAACCCGGGTTTGTAGAGACGCCTCAAGCACTGCGATGTAGTGCCTCAGTGAAAGTTAAGGACAAACTTCCAAATAGCATAACATTTCCGTTCTCAGAGCATTAACTTAACRTCCCAGGAAAATTATCAAATCAAAATGTTATTTGTGACTTATACATGTTTAGCAGATGTTATTGCGGGTGTAGCGAAATGCTTGTGTTTCTGGCTTCAACAGTGCTGTAATATATAACAATTCCCAACCTAAAAGTAAACTAATGGAATTCAGGAATATATAAATATTAGTATAAGCTATGTCGGAGTGGCATTGACTAAATATAGTAGGATACAGTATATACAGTAGAAGTCGGAAGTTTACATCAAATCAAATTTTATTTGTCACATACACATGGTTAGAAGATGTTAATGCAAGTGTAGCAAAATGCTTGTYCTTCTAGTTCCGACCATGCAGTAATATCTAACAAGTAATCTAACCTACCAATATCACAACTACCTTTATACACACACAAGTGTAAAGGAATGAATAAGAAAATGTACATAAAAATATATGAATGAGCGATGGCCGAACGGCATAGGCAAGATGCGGTAGATGGTATAGAGTACAGTATATACATATGAGATGAGTAATGTAAGGTATGTAAACATTATATAAAGTGGCATTGTTTAAAGTGGCTAGTGATATATTTATTACACACATTTTTTCATTATTYAAGTGGCTAGAGATAAGTCAGTATGTTGGCAGCAGCCACTCAATGTTAGTGATGGCTGTTTAACAGTCTGATGGTCCCCGCTTTGATGCACCTGTACTGACCTCGCCTTCTGGATGATAGTGGGGTGAACAGGCAGTGGCTCGGGTGGTTGTTGTCCTTGATGGTCTTTTTGGCCTTCCTGTGACATCGGGTGGTGTAGGTGTCCTGGAGGGCAGGTAGTTTGCCCCGGGTGACGCGTTGTGCAGACTTCACTAACCTCTGGAGAGCCTTGCTGTTGTGGGCGGCGCAGTTGCCTGTACCAGGCGGTGATACAGCCCGACAGGATGCTCTCGATTGTGCATCTGTAAAAGTTTGTGAGTGTTTTTGGTGACAAGCCGAATTTCTTCAGCCTCCTGAGGTTGAAGAGGCGCTGCTGCGCCTTCTTCACCACACTGTCTGTGTGGGTGGAKCATTTCAGTTTGTCCGTGATGTGTACGCCGAGGATCTTCAAACTTTCCACCCTCTCCACTACTGTCCCGTTGATGTGGATAGGGGGCTGCTCCCTCTGCTGTTTCCTGAAGTCCACAATCATCTCCTTTGTTTTGTCAACATTGACTGAGAGGTTATTTTCCTGGCACCACAATCCCAGGGCCCTCACCTCCTCTCTGTAGGCCGTCTCGTCATTGTTGGTAATCAGGCCTACTACTGTAGTGTCGTCTGCAAACTTGATGATTGAGTTGGAGTCGTGCGTGGCCACGCAGTCATGGGGGAACAGGGAGTACAGGAGGGGCTGAGCACAGATCACGAAGTGTAGGTGTTGTTTCCTACTTTCGCCACGTGGAGGCGGCCCGTCAGGAAGTTCAGGACCCAGTTGCACAGACCCAGGGCCCCGAGCGTAATGATGAGCTTGGAGGGTACTATGGTGTTGAATGCTGAGCTATAGTCAATGATGAGCATTCTTACATAGGTATTCCTCTTGTCCAGATGGGATAGGGCAGTGTGCAGTGTGATGGCGATTGTATCGTCTGTGGATCTATTGGTTTGGTAAGCAAATTGAAGTGGGTCTAGGGTTTCGGGTAAGGTAGATATGATGAACTAGCCTCTCAAAGCACTCCATGATGACAGAAGTGAGGCAGCCCTGCGAGGGTTAACTCGCTTATGTCTTACTCACGTCGGCCACGGAGAAGGAGAGCCCACAGTCCTTGGTAGCGGGCTGGCACTGTGTTGTCTTCAAAGCGGGCGAAATCGGTGTCCGCGATGTGGCTGGTTTTCCCTTTGTAGTCCGTGATTGTCTGTAGACCCTGCCACATAATTCTCGTGAATTGCGACTCCACTTTGTCTCTATACTGACGCTTTGCCTGTGATTGCCTTACGGAGGGCATAACTACACTGTTTCTATTTGGCCATATTCCCAGTCACCTTACCATGGTTAAATATGGAGTTTCGCGCTTTCAGTTTTGCAGGAATGCTGCCATCTATCCACGGTTTCTGGTTAGGGTAGGTTTTAATAGTCAAAGTGGGTACAACATCTCCTGTACATTTCCTGATAAACTCAGTCACCGTGTATTTGTCGATGTTATTCTTAGAGGCTACCCGGAACATATCCCAGTCCCCGTAATCAAAACAATTTTGAAGCGTGGATTCCGATTGGTCAGACCAGCGTTGAATAGTCCTTAGCGCAGGTACTTCCTGTTTGAGTTTCTGCCTATAGGAAGGGAGGAGCAAAATGGAGTCATGATCAGATTTGCTGAAGGATGGGTGGGGGTGGGCCTTGTAGGCATTTCGAAAAGCTGAGTGGCAGTGGTCTGTTTTGTCAGAGCGAGTGCTAGTCAATGTGTTGGTAGAACTTCGTTTGGCGTTTCCTCAAATTAGCTTTGGTAAAATCCCCAGCTACAACAAATGCGGCACAGGATATGTGGTTTCCAGTTTGCAAAAAGTCCAGTGAAGTTCTTTGAGGGCCATCGTGGTATCAGCTTGAGGGGGAAGATACACAACTGTGACTATAACCGAAGAGAATTCTCTTGGGAGGTAATAGGGTCGGCATTTGATTGTGAAGTATTTTAGGTCGGGTGAACAAAGGGACTTGAATTTCTGTATGTTATCACAATCACACCATGAGGGGTTAATCATGAAAACATACACCCCCGCCTTTTTTCTTCCCAAAGAGTTCTTTATTTATGTCTATGCAATATACTGATAACTCAGCTGGCTGTATGGACAAAAACAGTATATACCGAGAGAGTCATGTTTCAGTGAAACAGAGTATGTTACAATCTCTGATGTCTCCCTGGAAGGAGATTCTCGCCCTGAGCTCGTCTACCTGATAATTCAGAGACTGAACATTAGCAAGTAATCTACTCGGAAGCGGTGGATGGTGTGCGCGCCTCCTGAGTCGGACTAGAAGTCTACTCCAAATACTCCATATCTGCCGGCGGTGTCTTGGATCAGCCTCTGATATCAGCTCAATTACCCTGGGGTTACGAACAAAGGATCCAATTTTGGAAAGTCGTATTCCCGGTCGTAATGCTGGCGAGTTACCGCCACTCTGATAACCAAAAGTTATTTCCGGGATTGAATGTAATGACACAAAAAATGTCCTGGGCTAATAATGTAAGAAATAACAAACACAAAAACAAAATACTGCAAAGTTGCTTAGGTGCTAGAAGCAGAGCTGCCCTATCTGTTGGCGCCATCTTGTCAAGGAACCAGAGTAAAACGTTCTCAGAACCTCCCTGAAACCTAAAAATGGCCCAGCGTCGTCGGGGTTTGGCCGGGATAGGCCGCCATTGTGAATAAGAATTTGTGCTTAACTGACTTGCCTAGTTAAATAAAGGTCAAATAAAAAAAATATAAAATCTCAATTGGGTTGAGGTCGGGTAATTGTGGAGGCCAGGTCATCTGATGCAGCACTTAACCACTCTCCTTGGTCAAATAGCCCTTACACAGCCTGGAGGTGTGTTGGGTCATTGTCCTGTTGAAAATCAAATGATAGTGCAAACCAGATGGGATGGCATATTGCTGCAGAATGCTGTGGTAGCCATGCTGGTTAAGTGAGCCTTGAATTCTAAATAAATAATTGACAATGTCACCAGCAAAGCACCATCACACCTCCTCCTCCATGCTTCACAATGGGAACCACACATGCAGAGATCCTCCGTTCACCTACTCCGCGTCTCACAAAGACACAGAGGTTGGAACCAAAAATCTCAGACCAAAAGACAGATTTCCACCGGTCTAATGTCCATTGCTCGTGTTTCTTGGGCAAAGCAAGTCTCTTCTTATTATTGGTGTCCTTTACTAGTGGTTTCTTTGCAGCAATTCGACCATGAATGCCTGATTCACACAGTCTCTGAACAGTTGATGTTGAGATGTGTCTGTTACTTGAACTCTGAAGCATTTATTTGGGTTGCAATTTCTGAGGCTGTTACTCTAATGAACTTATCCTCTGCAGCAGAGGTAATTCTGGGTCTTCCTTTCCTGTGGCGGTCCTCATGAGAGCCAGTTTCATCATAGCGGTTGATGGTTTTTGCGACTGTACTTGAAGAAACTTTAAAAGTTCTTGAAATTTTCCAGATTGACTGACCTTCATGTCCTAAAGTAATGATGGACTGTCATTTCTCTTTGCTTATTTGAGCTGTTTTTGCCATAATGTGGACTTGGTCTTTTACCGAATAGGGCTATCTTCTGTATACCACCCCTACCTTGTCACAACACAACTGATTGTCTGAAACGCATTAAGAAGGAAAGAAATTCCACAAATGAACTTTTAACAAGGCACACCTATTAATTGAAATGCATTCCAGGTGACTACCTCATGAAGCTGGTTGAGAGAATACCAAGCGTGTGCAAAGCTGTCATCAAGGCAAAGGCTACTTTGAAGAATCTCATATAAAATATACTTTGATTTATTGAATACTTTTTTGGTTAGTACATGATTCCATATGTGTTATTTCATAGATTTMATGGATTCAATATTATTCTGCAATTTAGAAAAAAAATTCAATAAWGAAAAACTCTGGAATGAGTAGGTGTGTCCAAACTTTTGACTCGTACTGTACATTCCCACCACTTCCAAGGAACCAAATGTGCTAGCTGCGATGTATGTTTTTCAGACCTGAGACTACAAAACTTTAAGGACACCTGCTCTTTCCATGACATAGACCGACCAGGTGAATCCAGGTGAAAGCTGTGATCCCTTATTGATGTCACTTGCTAAATTCACATCAATTAGTGAAGATGAAGGGGAGGAGACAGGTTAAAGAAGGATTTTTAAGCCTTGAGACATGGGTATGTGAGTATGTGTGCCATTCAAAGAGTGAATGGGCAAGACAAAATATTTAAGTACCTTTTGAACGGGGTATGGTAGTAGGTGCCAGGCATGCCAATTTGTGTCAAGAACTGCAGCGCTGCTGGGTTTTTCACACTCAACAGTTTCCCGTGTGTATCAAGAATGGTCTTCCACCCAATGACATCCAGCCAACTTGATGCAACTGTGGGAAGGATTGGTGTCAACATTGGCCAGCGTCCCTGTGGAACGTTTGACACCTTGTCGAGTCCATGCCCCGYCGAATTGAGTCTGTTTTGAAGGCAAAAGGGGAGTGCAACTTAATATTAGGAAGGTGTTCCTAATGTTTGGTATACTCAGTGTATGTACAGTGCATTTGGAAACTATTCAGACCCCTTCACTTTTCCCACATTTTGTTACGTTAGTCTTATTCTAAAATGTTTTAAATATTTGTTTTCCTCATCAATCTACACACAACACCCCATAATGACAGCAGAAACCGATTTTTTGAAATTGTAGCAAWTTTTTTWAAATTGAATAAAGGGGTCRGAATACTTTCCAAATGCACTATGTAGCTCAAAGAGAAGAATTAGCCAGTCAGCCAGCAGTCAAATCAATTGTTCATGCTTTGTGTATACAAGTCCAGCATTATTCAAATGCACTAAAAAGGGCCTTGAGCATTGACAGCATGTTAACCCTGCTTCATCTCTTCCACTGTCTGTAGAAAAAGGGGTTAATTACCCTTATACCCCCCTTTTTGTCTCCCTGAACTCTCTGATTTCATATACTACACACTTGTTTGTTCAGAAACTCAGAGCTCTCCCAGCTAGCACATTTTGTTTCTTAGGTTTCCACAACTTCTAACTGAAAAGGACCACAGCTCCACACCCCCGGGGCACCTGCTCAGCTTTCTAGGCCGTCAAGAGCCGCCCGTGGAGGGGGGTACTGTTACTAGCTTTTCCCTGCCTGTACTGTTGCCATTTTGGACCCCTTGTGTATATGACCGTCTGCCTGCCCCTGGACCCAGCTACCTGCCTCCTCCTGTGGTCCTTTGCAATAAACACCTGCTGCGCCCTGCGCTTGAAACCAGCTCTCTGTCTCCCCTCTAGTTCATCACACTTGCTAGCTAACAGTTAGCATCGTCATTCACTAGCTAGCTAAAGACTTGGTCAAAGATTAGGACATTTTTAAAGATGAAAACACCTAAATGAAATCCCAAGTTCAAGAAAAATTGGGAAATGGCGACACTRCAAAAGGTTTCTTTWAAAAAAGGACAAAAAGACGTCACCTCATTTCACCTTTTTATTTTCGGCCAGCATGCTAACGCATTTGGCAGTTATTCCTTCATCAGAGCATCAAGAGATGTGCCAAACCATAGTTTTTTTCATGCAGGTGCCTAGGTGATAATTCAATTGCRCACATCTATGTGAGGGTGGTACAAAGTGGTAATAAAAACATTAGTGAACCAACAATTGTTACAATATACATACAAATACACAGATCAGCAGAATAAACTTGATAAATAGCATTTAGGTATCATATGACATGTAATGTAGAAAATGTGAGACATTTTGGTGCATTTAGTTACTTCCTATTGCACAGTAACGCTTACAAAAATAGATGCTTTGGGGTATAAAACTGATAGAAATGTTGTAATTGGATGTAGGAAAATATACATAAACATTCACAGTGCAGCCATATCATCTACCAAAAAGGTCTGAAGGGGAAATCTGTGTATTTGAAAACTGCATTCCAACCAGAACTTTTGTCAAATACAACAACAAACCCTGGTTCACTGCTGAACTCAGAGCTCTGCGCTCAGCCAGAGGTGGCACATAGGAGCAACAACAAAGAGGCCTATATAGAACTGCTAAACAGCTGCTCAACAAGGGGATTGAAGTGGCTAAAAGTTGTAAAAAGGAGCGGCTAGAACAGCAATTCACTACCGACTGTTTTTCTGTCTGGAAGGGTCTCCAGCATATCACAAACAAAGACCCCCCAAGGCACCAGACGACCCACTACTGCCAAACCAGCTGAACGAGTTCTACTGTCGTTTTGAATCACAAAGAGACCTCAGCCATCAAGTCTCCTCAGCCATCTTGCCCCTCAGCTGACAACACGCTCCGCCATCAGGATTCTACCCTCCCCCAACCCCTCTCCTGACTAGTCTCTTCCCTGTCACCCCTCCTTCCCTCTCCCAACCTCCCCCTCTGTCCAGCCTTCCCCAAGCTGGGCACAGAACAGGAAGTGAACAAGCTCTTCAAGGGTCTCCTCAGCCCTACTAAAGCACTGCACTGACCAGCTTTCCCATGTTTTCACTGACATTCAATCAGTCTCTGGAACTATGCACTGTAGCTGCCTGTTTCAAATCCTCCACCATCATCCCTGTTCCGAAGAAACAAAAGGGTGACTGGCCTGAACAACTACAGACCTGTAGCACTTACCTTGGTCATCATGAAAACTTTTGAGCACCTTGTCCATCTCAAAACCACCACCAACGCCCTCCTCGACCCCATGCAGAGCCAATAGGTCTGTGCCCAACGCCGTCAACATGGTCCTTCACTACATCCTCCAACACCTCGACAACTCAAGGACAAGTCAAAAGTTTGTACACACCTACTCATTCAAGGGTTTTTCTTTATTTTGATTATTTTCTACATTGTACAATAATAGTGAAGACATAAAACATATGGAATCATGCTGTAACCAATATATTGTATTTTAGATTCTTCAAAGTAACCACCCTTAGACTTGATGACAGCTTTGCATACACTTGGCATTCTCTCAACCAGCTTCACCTGGAATGCTTTTCCAACAGTCTTGAAGGAGTTCCCACATATGCTGAGTTCCCAATCCCGCTCCTCATGGAGCCCTGACCCCGGCCTCAGCTCAACCTGGGGAGAGGAGGAGATCATACCACACCACTGAACATGGAGAGGAATCTATCATATATGTCTACAGGAATAGACATTTTGACGAATAATTCACTGAATTGAGTCATTTGAAAGATCACTGTTGTGAGCCATTAACTATTCCCCAAGATGAGAAAGGTGAAAGTTAAAGGGCGTTAAAACAGAGTAAACAGACACCTGGGTACACTACATTTTTTTTAAATGGTCAGGAAATCACACGTGCAACACATGCATTTGGTTCAGACAGGAGAACAGGATGAAAGAAGAGGATGCAGCAATCACAGAAATTAGAGGGCATGCGCAGGGATCCACARACCATGCTGACGAGTTTCTCAACATAAAGTAGAGCATCTAATTCAGGCTTGCCTCATTCAGAGTGTTAATAGGGATGCAGTATTATCTTAATGGGCATACAGAGYCAAAAGTCAACGCTTATTTGCTCTYAGCTGCCTTGCAGAGTCCAAAGAGCCTCTTCCATMGGRTCTGGCCACACGAGGGTGGCAGGTAGCCTAGTGGTTAAGAGCGTTGGAACAGTAACTGAGCCTGCACAGTGGAAAGATCTGCCGTTCTGCCCTTGAGCAGGGCAGTTAACCCTCAACAACAACTGCTCCCCGGACACCGATGACATGTACGTCGTTCAATGCAGCCCCCCGCACCTTTCTTATTCAGAGGGGTTAAATGTGAAAAACACATTTTGGTTGAAAACATTKAGTTGTGCAACTGACTAGGTATCCCCTTTCCTTTCCCCTTGCAGAGAGATAGTGGAATGAATGAACAATTTAGTGACAGACAGGCAAACTGGTGGTCCTGAATGTCTTATCTCTCCATGGTCTTACCAGTGAAGACGCAGTTACATGTCCACTGTGTCTATGACACCGTGATTTAYCAAATTCACTATTACAACATGGACCAACTATAGGTGATATCCATGTAACATTTGTGAAAGGTACTAGACCACTAGAATGGAATGAAGAAGAAAGACATTTATCTGAAAGAAAAAAGTGACATCATCTTCCTTGATGGGCGGAACAATTCAAAACTACTGGAAGATTACTGTTATTTAGGTGTTTAGTCGCAAAAGATCCGAATCTTAGAAGTGATTTGCTTCCTCAGAAATTGCTGGAACAAACTTGATTTTTTATTTGATTTAACTAGGCAAGTCAGTTAAGAACAAATTCTTATTTACAATGACTGCCTAGGTGCAGTGGGTTAACTGCCTTGTTCAGGGGCAGAATGACAGATTTTTACTTTGTTTAAGCTCAGGGATTCGATCTAGCAACCTTTTGGTTACTAGTCCAACGCTCTAAGCACTAGGCTWCCTGCCACCCCAAACATTATCGTTCCTCGTGGCAACAATATTGCATTCAATGCATTGCATTTCAGAGCCACACATCACGTTGAGCAGCCCATGGGTTTTTAGTTCAAACATTACTGAATACAAAAGGTGTTGGCAGACCTCAGCCTACTGTAGGAACCATCACTCTACGAGGCGGGGGATGACGACTCCCAAGCCAGCACTATATTAAAAAAAGTGACGTTTTTTATAAGCCATGACTCCTTTCTCCTTAACTTATTTGAAAACATTATACATTTCTCTATTCTATTCTATTGTTCATTTGAAGTGTTACATAATTGCAGTTATTTGTCCGTTGTCTGTTTTGGTATGCCACAGATCAGTGCACAGATGGTCTCACTCACTTTCAATCATAGAAATTGCAACACAATTCATGTCATGTGGTGTTGTAAATATGTTGAACATACAACATCAGTTCCACATCACATTTTCTTCATATTTTTGATGTTGACATTTTAGCATATTCTCACTGTTTAATCAACATCTGTTTTCCTCCTATATTCAATATACTGTATATATTGAAATGGTTGGTGGTTGAAATTATGTTGAATTTCATATTTGATTAGACATTTTATTTGACCTTGTTTCAATGTTGATAGTAAAATGGTATGTTTGAATCAATGTCATTGTTTCAACGTCATGACATCAACTTAAATAAAGAGATACCTATAAATCAAATCTGAAGCCACAGTCCAACAATACCAGCCTTAACAGTGACTCCTGTTATATGAGGGGTAATGTACTTCAGTGTGAACGAGTCCACCATTCAGATGCCTACCTCTATGTACCCTGCTTAGTTTTGGAAACAAGCTGTGTTTGTTTCTGCTGAGCTGTCTTGTCAATACATATGGATACTGTTCAGCGTCCTTACTCATTTGTACTAGTGAATGGCCTACTTTATAACATTGACACATTGTAACTGTTCTGAGGAGACTGTGGTGAATCAGGCCGTCATGGTTGAATTGCTGCAAAGAAACACTACTAAAAGGACACCAATAAGAAGAAGAGACTTGTTTGGGCCAAGAAACACGATCAATTGACATTAGACGCGGTGGAATCTGTCCAACCGCTGTGTCTTTGTGAGACGCAGAGTAAGGTGAACGGTTGATCTCTGCATGTGTGGTTCCCACTGTGAACCATGGAGGAGGAGGTGTGATGGTGTGGGGGTGTTTTGCTGGTGACACTGTCAGTGATTTATTTTAGAATTCAAGGCACACTTAACCAGCCACGGGCTGACCACAGCATTCTGCAGCAATACGCCATCCCATTTGGTTTATGCTTAGTGGGACTATCATTTGTTTTTCAACAGAACAATGACCCAACACACCTCCAGGCAGTGTAAGGGCTATTGGACCAAGAAGGAGAGTGGTGGAGTGCTGCATCAGATGACCTGGCCTCCACAATCACCCGACCCCAACCCATTTGAGATGGTTTGGGATGAGTTGGACCGCAGACTGAAGGAAAAGCAGKCAATAAGTGCTCAGCATATGTGGGACCTCCATCAGGACTGTTGGAAAATCATTCCAGGTGAAGCTGGTTGAGAGAATGCCAAGTGTGTGCAAAGTTGTCATCAAGGCAAAGAGTGGCTACTTTGAAGAATTTAAAGTCTAAAATATATTTTGATTTGTTTAACACTTTTTTGGTTACTACATCATAGTTTTGATTTCTTCACTATTATTCTACAATGTAGAAAATAGTAAAAAATAAAGAAAAACCCTTGAATGAGTAGCTGTGTCCAAAATTTGGYCTGGTACTGTAGGTTTGTGAATAATTGTATTAGGTAATCTCTGTGTCCGTCTCTTTCCCTGCCCCAGTCTCAGAGACAACACAACAAAGACAAGCRCTACAAGTGTCCAAACTGCTACCGTGCCTACTCGGACTCAGCCTGCAGATTCACTTGTCTGCGCATGCCATCAAAAACGCCAAGGCCTACTGCTGCAGCATGTGTGGCAGAGACTACACCTCAGTGAGTAGGCTATAGTGCAGCATGAGCTGATGTTTTCATAGGATGTGGGAAACCATGCAACGCTGTTTGCAATTGACCATTTTTTGTTTCCTCATTCTCAGGCAATAAGAACAAATGTCAGATCATCACTCAACAATGTCACTTTAGTGAAGGATGTAGACCTCTTTGTCTACTGAGCCTCGGTGTTGACTGAACCCTTCTTTGTTTGTCTTCAGGAACCTTTACCTTATGAAGCACAATGTCGAACACATGGTGGTGGAGCACCTGGTGGAGCCATCACTCTCCACAGAGGACAGGTTTCCCAATATCCCCATACGAGTCTCCCTCATCTGAGCAATTCACCCTGACACCCTACCCCTGACCTCATGGAGGAACCTCCTGTAAGGTCACCCCTCTACTTAAGCGTAACAATCCTAGATATTGGCTTTACTTGTTTGTTTTTCCCCTATGCGGGTTCCAAAAATGTGCCAGACTGTATTTGTACCTTATCAAAAGGTGCCAGACTCTTTATTTATTTTTTGTATTTTGTCATCTGTGGTTGGGGAATGTTTGGGACATCCAAAAATGATTTTCAGCACTTCCAGGCCTCATGGTAGAGTAAAAAACCTTTTTGGCCTATGCTAAGACGATAAAAAGCATTGCTCCAGCAAGCTAAAAACATTTTACCCTAGGTGTTTATAAAGCATTACATTGACCACTTTTTTATATTGTTATTCTCCCTTAACTCTTTGCAAAAGTATATTTGCATGGAACTTTGTCTTCCTTTTAGTTAGGCCAAGAAGATGAAATAGCTAAATTATTTATTCAAGCATTTTTTTGTACCACTCCTATGTCAATGTTTGCATCATTTTGTTACTTAAAAAGAACATGTTCTCAAGTAAGCTTTATCACATTTAAGTATGTCTTTTAGACAAAACGATGCCAAAAAATATATGTTTTATTGTTTGTAGTTGTATTTTTCATCTTGTTATTGTCCATAGTATTAAAAAGGAAACTGTTTCAAGGCTTCCGTGAAGAGCACAAAAATATATATTTTGAATCTGATGCTGGTATTTGTAAAAACTTAAATGTTTTGGTTTGCCGAATTGATAAGGCATTGCCAATGGTATTGAAGAAATTAAAACGGTCCATTATGGAACTGACATACAGTGCATCGGGAAAGTATTCAGACCCCTTCTCCACATTTTGTTATCGTTACAGCCTTTTCCTAAAAATTGAT